>NC_142791.1:25260000-25407500 GCF_988280905.1 Pimephales promelas
ATTCAAAACGAGTTCAACTCTGCGCGTTGCATCTGTGATATGCTGTCCGTCTCTGTCTCTGTGCAAAATAATTAACATCTCTCAGCTTGTGAAACTGATAGATTGGGAACCAAACGGTCCAAATGAGAGTTTCAGTGCAGCTTCAAAGGACTTTAAACGACACCAGACGATGAATAAGGGTCTTAACAAAGTTTAAGTTTTATAAGTACAAATTCTCACCTTGCTTTCCTGTTCAAACTCATTCATCAAAATGAACAAATCTTTTTTCGAGTCATGACTCGAAGGGTCCTTGATAAGACCCTTATTCATCGTCTGGTGTCGTTTAAAGCCCTTTGAAGCTGCACTGAAACTCTCATTTGGACCTTGAACCGTTTGGACCCCATTGAAGTCCATGGCTGATATAGTCCTTATAATTCTCAAACATATTAATCATCTAATATACTGCTTTATCTTCATGAAACAATGTCCTCCATAAACTTCCACTGTAAATCATTACTGTAAATTTAGCTTTTGTTTGTTTTTACATACTGTAGGCTTATAAGTAGGCTATATATATTATTTTAATTGTAATATTTAACATACATTCAATAGTGTCTCACATAGCTACTTCTTTAAAAGATAAACATTTCAAGGATCGATTTAAGAAAGTGGCTAATTTAAGTTTGCACTTATGTAAATCTTTCAGTTCTCAAGGGAGAGTGAAAATGTTTCTGCACCAAATTATGAACCTTTTCGAATCAATATGACAAACTTTAATGGACTCGTGAACAGCAGGAGGAACCTTTTAAAATGCAAAGCAGTGCGCTCCAATTTACCTCCTCAATATTTTGCACATAATCAAGTGTATCAGCAATTAAATGCACACATTATCATGACCTTGCCATGGCGGCTGATAAGATCGGAAGGATATGAAGCGGCGGGGTTTTTTGATCGGTGGCCGAGGCCTGATTATGCGCGCGGGCGTCTCCATTACCCTGCTTGTCACAGGTTTTAAGGCATCTAATCAGGCTGCATGTTTTATTCAGATTTCCCACTGATGTGTTGCTCTACACTTAATTTGCGCTGATGATGGCGATAATGACGCCCGGCTGAAATGATACGCGCTCGGCTGAAATGAAAACGGTTTCACGGCAGCACCGACTCAAAATGGTTCATGGGATTTGATCCTGCGGAAGATCCAAAGGTCATCCAAACAGCGCATGTAAACTCGTCTATGTTAATTATGCATAATTTCTGATATCCCTATGAGACGTTCTGTAAATTTTACACTATCATGTTGCTGTGTGAATGACTTAAAGTGATCAGTTCACCTAAAAATAAAAATTCTGTCATCATTTACTCACTCTCAAGTTGTTCCAAACCTGTATGAGTTTCCAGGGTATACTATGGAAGTCAATGGCTACCGTCAACTGTCTGTTTACCAACATTCCTTAAAGGGATAGTTCACTTTGAAATAAATTTTTGGTGTGTTTTAGCTTACCTCAAGGGCATCCAAAGATGAAGGTGTCTTTGTTTCCACAGTAGTTTCAATTTTGATATTTTTAGGTCAAACCGTTCTTGTCTGTCATATAATGGAGGTCTATGGTCACCACCTCAAAGAGCATGCACGGAGAAGTCCAAATTAAACATGATTTAATGACTCGCAAATGTAAGTACACATTGATGGCCTAAGACACGAAACGAGCGGTTTGTGTGAGAAAACGAACAGTATTTATATCGTTTTTACCTCTTGTAATCACAGTTATGTCCAAGTGATCTGAGGGCACAGGCGCTTTGGAAGCGGCGGAAGTGATCTCTCGCGCGGTTACAAAAAAAATTCAACGTTGTCTGTTGATATATACAAATCGTCTTCCATTACGATTTCCTGTATATCTAAATATGTTTAGATCTTCACAGTGAAAGGTAACACTTCTGAATCCTCTGTGTAAACAATGAGTGACGTACACGCGCGAGAGATCACTTCCGGGGCTTGCGCAGACCAAATCGCCCGCGGCCTCAGATCACTTGGACGTGGCTGTGGTTACACAAGGTAAAAACTATATAAATACTGTTGGTTTTCTCACACAAACCGCTCGTTTCGTGTCTTAGGCCATCAATGTGTACTTACATTTATGAGTCATTAAATCATGTTTAATTTGGACTTCTCTGTGCATGCTCTTTGAGGTGGTGACCATAGACCTCCATTATATGATTATATGAACTAAAAATATCGAAATTGAAAATTCTGTGGAAACAAAGAAACCTACATCTTGGATGCCCTTGAGGTAAGCTAAAAAGGAATTTCAAAGTGAACTATCCCTATAACACATCTTCTTTGGTGTTGAAATGCATATAGGTTTGGGACAGCTTGATGGTGAGTAAGTGATGACAGAATTTTTATTTTTCGGTGAACAATCCTTTTAAAAACAGGATTACACACTGCATACACAGACATATTGAGTTAAACTGCCCATATTTTTTTCATTTGAAGAAATTTGTCCACTTCTTTTTAGTATTGAATTAAATAATTGTATTATGTACATAGCCTGTGTATAAAATGAACAAAGGCAGCTTAAAATACTTCCTACATAGGCAGTTCAAACCCCACAGAGGGATCATTTGTGATGTTGTCCTCGATGTCACACAGGAAAAATGAAAGTATCCGTGGAGTTTTATTGCTGTGGGTCCGTCATAAATCAAACTCATCAGAGTCCTGGAATCAACATAAGCGAACTAAGACTCAAGTATCCTCAGGTTTTAAACCATTTGAAACCTCTCGTATTAAATCATATGCGATGATATTTACTGTAAAGTACACTGTAAAAAATGATTTTTTGGTTAAGTAAATACTAGTGAAAAAACCCAATGTAATTTACTTGAAAAAGTTAGTTCAGGCAAGAATTAAAAAAAACTAAGTAAATTCCATATCAGTACTTATTTCAAGCGAGTATAAATGAAAGTGTAATATCAACTCAATAAAATTAAGTAAAAATTACTCAACTTTTCTGATACTGGGGTTCCCATCATGCACTGGATCTTGAATAATTAATGAGGTTCATTTTTCACTGGTTTCCAGCTGTATTTACACTGTTTTATCATTGATTTTTGTTTTCAGTATTAGTAAATTGCCTTTTTGTGACATTTCGAGTAAATTTTTTTGCTTAAAACGACACATTCAAACACAAAAACGATCCATCAAATGTTACCACCATTGTGTATTGTCTACCAAGTATTTGCATTCACATAAGGCTTAAAGTCTGACATGATGTATATATAAATTACTTAGATGATCTAAGTAAAGCACATACTATAAATGACTAATAAAATTCAAGATAATTGTTTTAGTGAAATGTAATACAAAGGCAAAGGAAATCGGTATTAATCAACCTTTCACAAGCCGAGTTAAAATTACTTATTTTTTGTAAAGTTTACTTAATTCCACATTCCAAGTAAATTTAACTTAAAGATTTCTAATTAAAGCTACTGATAAATATGTTTAGGTTTTTACTTGGCCGATCTTTGTAAATTTACTAGCATTTTCTGAGTAAGATCGTTTAGCAAGGTTTTTAAAGTAAATCCTACTCCAAATTTTTTACAGTGTATGATGAGCATTTACCATGGTAATACCATGCTTTTCTTTTTAGCATCTTGAGGGGCATTTTCTAAACCTAACTAAATTGAGTTGATCAAACTTAAATTTAATACATGACACTATTTCAACATTTTATGTTAGACCCATTAAATATAAGTGTGTTTTACTCTTAATTAGATGTTTTTAAGCAAAGGAAAGGACATTTAAATGTGTCATTGCTATATGAAGTGCTATATTTTTGAGTGTATGTTGGTGTTCATTCAGTGCTTGAAACCATATTGTTAGTTTGAGTATGTCAAAGAGTGTATGGTCTACTTTCACACATGCTTTTATAGATGAATGTTTTACTGTCTTGAGTTAACCGTGAAGCACTTTTGGCAATGAACGTTGCTATTAAATGTGCTATATAAATAAATAAAAGTTGAAGTTGAAGTTAAAGTAGTTGTAATGAAGTCACTCTGTATTACAGTTCTTTTATATATAATCTTTTAATAATATTAACATGTTTTTCGACATTTACTTTCGTAATTTCCTAGTAAGTGTCTTGTAAATACAGAAGCATTATGCTGTAGGCTATGAATATCGTTTTCATCTCCTCACTTTACCAGAGTATCTTTTTTGTGAGAACAAATGATCTAGATCATTATAATATAATTCATAATATCCAAATGATTTCTTGTATGAGTGAAATGAGTTTCATTATATCAGATGTGATTATGAGTTGTGTGTGTGTGTGTGATTCAGGTGGATGTCTGCTGATTTCTTTCAAGTGTCTGTGAGAATGACTTCCATCCGTCAGCTGAAAGACCACCCAGAGTCCATTAGGTGGTAATAGGGTCACTTGTCTTCTGCTGAATCCTTTCTTTCTCACACTGAATAAAGGATGATTTTTCTTGGCTGTTATACACTCTCTGTCAGACAGAATCAACACGCATATCTACTGCTCATAAAAAAAGCTTCTATAATAATACAGTTTATGGAAACAACAACTTCATCTACATCCGTTTGTGCATACCAGAGTTTAATCACGTTCTCTAGTTAATTCATAGTTTACTAATGGAGTGTGTATCATAATTTGGCACCAGTCCTGTTCATCCAGCGGGATCTTATTTGACTCTAGGCAGATTCTCAAGGGATGTTAATTGTTTCCCATTAGTATTGGTTACAAATTATGATGGAATTTCATTAGCGATCTCGTACCGATTTTGTCTGTATTATTACAAAACGAAATATTTAAAAGTGTTCCAGTGAGGGAACATTTTAATATTAACCTCCTAAGATGCATTTATTCTTTGTGGAGAAGAACTCCGCAAGGTCAGTAAAAAAAATTAAATGCTGATTAGAAATAGCTTTATTTTGTGCACTACTGAATAGTATGGATGGTTGAGTGCAACTAAAAAATGGACCCAGTCATTAATTGTGAGTGATGTACTTTATGCTTTGTAGAGATGCTTACATTTGTTCTCAGAGGAGTTTCTGGATCTCATTAGGATCTTTTAGTAATGGCTCCAAATATTGAGGGAATTTCATTAGCGTTCTTGTACAGATTTTGACCATGAATGCGAAATTAAAGGAGTAGTTCACTTTTAAAAAAAACATTTGCTGATAATTTACTCACCCCCATGTCATCCAAGATGTCCATGTCTTTCTTTCTTCAGTCGAAAAGAAATTAAGGTTTTTGATGAAAACATTCCAGGATTTTTCTCCATATAATGGACTTCAATGGGAACCAAACAGTTCAAGGTCCAAAAGACAGTTTCAGTGCAAACTGCAAACGATTGAAAGGGCTTTAAACGATTCCAGGCCATGAATAAGGGTTTTATCAAGCGAAATGATCGCTCTATTAGTAAATAAATAACAAAGTTTAAGTTTTATAAGCTCAAATGGTCGCCTTGCTCTCTTCTGTGATGCGTATTCGTGACTCTCCTGTTCAAACTCGTTCATCAAAATGAAGGAATCTTTTTCCGAGTCAATTCCTTCATTTCGTTCGTTGAATCAACCAAATGACACGAAAAGAGTTCGAACAGGAGAGTCATGAATGCGCATCACAGAACAGAGCAAGGCGACCATTTGAGCTAAAACGTAAACATTGTTGCTGTTTTTTTTAAATGAGCGATCGTATTACTTGATAAGACCCTTATTCATTGTCTGGAATCGTTTAAAGCCCTTTCAACAGTTTGCACTGAAACTGTCTTTTGGTCCTTGGACCGTTTGGTTCCCATTGAAGTCCATTATATGGAGAAAAATCCTGGAATGTTTTCATCAAAAACCTTCATTTCTTTTCGACTGAAGAAAGAAAGACATGGACATCTTGGATGACATGGGGGTGAGGAAATTATCAGCAAAATTTGTTTTAAAAAAAAGTGAACTACTCCTTTAACCTGATGTCATGGTTTCTTTGAATATGTTCTGCTCCAGTGAGCTGCCTATATAGGGAACATTTTACGGGACATTGCAAAATCTTAGCAACATACAGTAAATACGCTAATATGAACCTCTTTTATCCTTTGTGGAGAAGACAATCCCGAATGCATTGTGATAAGGTCAGAGAAAAAGAAATATTTTTGAACAATACTGAATAGTATAAATAAAAAAGATGTGTAATTAAAAATGAATCCAGTAAATTTGTGTGATGTATTTTTATATTAGAGTAAGCATCTCTGTAACACCTTTATTATTGAGTGTGTTTCATGTTCTGCTAATAGCAAAGTAATGCATGTGAGTGTTTGTTTTGTCTCTATAACAGTGGACTGAAGTGAGGTGTGTGTAGCTGATCAATGACTCAGCCTGACGTGCGCATGAATCCAGAAACCCGAGAGCTCGGTCCCTGTACGCGCCGCTGATCTCCTCGTGAGTTACGCTGCACTTCACATTGTCAAATGAAAGGAAACTGTATGTTTAGTTGATGCTGTTGTTTAGTGACTCGTTCCTCCCTCGTAATTAAACCTGTCTTGGCAGATGAGCAAGATTAATGGCGTGTGCATTTCACACTAATTCACTTTTAGTCGCAGCAAAGCATCAGGTCATAATGGTCAAAGTCTTGTGAAGAACATACTCGGGTCATATGCAGTGTTGGGCATGTTACTTAAAAAAGTAGTTATAGTTACTAGTTACTTCTCACAAATAGTAACTGAGTTAGGAATTGAATTAAATCATTATAAAAGCAACTAATTACCAGGGGAAGTAATTATTGTGTTAATTAAAAAAAAATACAAAGTTAAAATAGGCCTACTGTATGTCAAATAACTTGGATGCACCCAATATTAAATATGTTAAATTAACGAAATGGACACTATAGAATAAATTATTATTATAAAACATTGTACACTAATCTACACTATCGTAATGTTGCTGTGGGACAATGTGAGAGACACCTATAAAATTCAATATACGTATTATTTCAAGTAGCCTATTATCATTACTATAGTAGAACAATAAACCATAATTTTAGGTTTAGAACTTTTAGTATATTGCACAGACCACAAACTGGCCAACAAATAACGTATGCTTAAATGTACCAAAAATGAATAAATAATAAAATATACATACACTCTTTCTAGTCAAAATGAAAATGATAAACAGTTTAACAAGAAGTGCTCCCTGGTTATTTTTTAGATTTTATTTGTATAACCATGTAAATTAAATAAAACGTTGTAGATGATAGGCTACCAATAGGCTGCAGAGATTATTCTAATGCTGAAATTTGTAATTTATTTATAAACAAACTATATAATGCTCGGACACACTTGTTTTCCCTCGCGCAGGCGAGCGCGCTCTCGGACACACTCTCTCGCGCATTGTTGAGCGCGCTCGCGGTGTTCGCTTTGCATTCGCTTCAGGCGTGTCCAGTCCGGCGCGGCGGCCGGCGCCTCATAAACACACACACACACACACCAGAGAAAAAACTTTGCAGGTCCCCTGGCGGAGAGAGAGCCTGCTCGGATGGAAACCGCTGCATTGAGCAGAAATAACGGTGCGTTATTGTCATTAACGGTAACGGCGTTGTAACGGGGGAAACAGTAATTCGTTTGATTACTCGTTACTGAGAAAGATAATGCCGTTAGTAACGCCGTTTATTTTATAACGCTGTTATTCCCATATGTCATATGCAGTGTTGTGCAAGTTACTTCCAAACTGTAATACATTAGGTATTACTTGTTACTGTTATTTAAAAGTAATTCATTACCTTACAATATTACTGTCCCAGTAGCCTATTGTAATGCGTTACATTACTCATGTATTACTTTTGAGTTACTTTCACCAAAATAACTAAGTAGAACTTAACTTTTGGGCTGTAACGATATGCAATATGAAACCGAAATCGCGATTCGCCACACGACTCAGATCAACGAACCTACAGAATCGCGACACACCTCTTCCAACTCCAGCGTTATTCTCCTTACCGTCCAGATCCAATGCTGCCTTATCTTTAAATTAGGCTATTAGTATTATTTGAAGTTAACATTATAAAATACATAGACCTACACCACAAAACTAGTTGAGGATAAATTATTTAAAATTGGGGAAGTCCAGCATTATGGACATGACATTTGCAGTCAAAACTTGAAATAAAAATTCTCAGAAAATACATGTATTGAAACGTATATAGGCTACTTCCTTAAAGGACTCCAGACATTAGACAAATATCAGTCTATGTTTTATTTTTATTATTAGGGAAAAGACACACATTCATGCGTGACAAAAAAATAGGAGGCAAAATATATTTTTTGTAATTCTGTTAATTACACTGCGCAAATCAGATGAGGAAGGGTTGGCTCTCCAGTCTCCATAGAACTTAAAATATTCATTTTATTTTAGTTTTCGTGTTCGCATTTATGAGGAAAAAACAATGTCACAGACGCGACCGCTCTGAACTGGCACTAAAAGTCTGCTTTAAAACTTTCACATAGTCTGTTGCCTTTAAGAAGTAAAAGCAGACAATACACTGTAATACAACTGTAATACAAGCCTCACTGAACATGTAACGAGTAAAATATTACTGAAAATTGATTAGTAATGCCTTACACTACTGCGTTACAGCAAAATGCAATATGTTACTGTAATGTATTACTTTTGTAATGCGTTACTCCCAACACTGGTCATATGTCACCCCAAAAGTAAGAAAATAATATGTTTAAAGGCAAGTAGATTTTTTTTTTTTTTTTTTTGTTATGCTAGTTGAGAGTTTCTATTATTATAATTGCGTTTCAATGACTACACTATTAACGGTGAAATGAATCTGCAGCAGTCAGGTGGTACAGATCAGCGCTCTTTAAGTTGTTTATTTCCATTATTAACATTATGTGGTAGTTCAACGCTTTAGTTTGCTCCCTGTTGTACGCGTTCATGTGTTTTGAAGACGCTGTGAAGGAAGGGTGGGATCTTATGCTTTCAAAGCTAACTCGCTATTGTTAGCCTCTCCAAAAATTGCAGAATCATATGAACATGTTTTAATGAGCTTCACCCCTGTAGAGTGTTTAGATGTTTACCGAAGCAATAAAACGATGTTAAATTAGAACTTCTAAAGTGAGTCTTTCTCCTGAAGGCTCGAATGAAAACCAATTGGAATTATTTCAAGTGAATTTCGCTGTAATTTGTCCATTTATATTTATACTCCATGAATTAATGAAGAGAACAAAAGTATGATTATTCTCAAAATGATCAAACTTTTCACACACCATCAGCCTAAACATTAGTCTGAAGCGTGTGTGTTACCCATAGTGCACTGCAGCCTCTCATTACACCCGAAACAGAGCAGGAAAAGTGTGAGGAGCGTCTGCTGTGAATTCTGATGTGTGTATTGATCGTGGTGTGCGAGGAAGCCCGTCTCTCTCAGCGGTGGCCGTAATCTACTGCACGTTCTCTGTGGATATCCATTTTTTGCATGAGTGCTTTTTGCGGCGGACTTTCAGACCAGGACCTCGCTCCGATTATTCTGATAAAACACGCTCAGATTCATCATGTGAGTTATTGATGGCCTATTTCATATCATGCCATTTACGGGGTGGGTGACAGCCCTTGCTCTGTGGCAGTAAAGGAGTGAGATGTAGTAAATGACATTTTTAAGTATTGTTTTACATTAAGCACTGTAAGCTGCTCTGAAATGGTGGGGCAGTTATTCAGCCGCTTGAATCACGTGCTAGAACGTAAAGATGAAGGTCAAACTCTCATTTACATGTGTTAAAGCTGTGGTGTTATATTCACTGAATGGTAAAATCCATCATATGCCAGTATAAGATTGGTGTTTGACTCGGGCATTAGTGCGATCCAATCCATGAATGATTATACAGACCACACAGAAGAAAATGTGGTTATAAATGAGAAATTTCTGTCCATTCAAAGGTGTTTTTAATGTTTTTGGCGCAGAACTTTATGGTTTCTGTTGGGGTTTTCTGGATTGTTGCTAGGTTCGTAAAGTGTTCTAGGTTGTTATTGCTTTGGTTTGCTGTTACTGGTGTGTTCTAGGTGGTTGCTGGATTTAGGGCATTGTTTTGTGTTTATTAAGGGCTCAGCACATTGTTATGGAGTTGTTTTGTGGATCATTGCTAGGGAGTTGCTGGGTGGTTGCTAATGTGTTCTAAATGTTTGGTGCAATGTCATATGGTTGCTGAGGTGTTTGGGGTTGTTACTAGGGTATTGCTAAGCAGTTGTTAAGTTTTCTAAATGTCTGGTGTAATGTTATATGGTTGCTGAGGTGTTTGGGGTGATTACTAGGGTATTGCTAAGCAGTTGTTAAGGTGTTCTAAATGTCCAGTGTAATGTTATATGGTTGCTGAGGTGTTTTGGGGTTGTTAGGGTATTGCTAAGCAGTTGTTAAGGTGTTCTAAATGTCTGGTGTAATGTTATATGGTTGCTGAGCTGTTTGGGGTGGTTACTAGGCTATTGCTAAGCAGTTGTTAAGGTGTTCTAAATGTCCAGTGTAATGTTATATGGTTGCTGAGGTGTTTGGGGTTGTTACTAGGGTATTGCTAAGCAGTTGTTAAGGTGTTCTAAATGTCTGGTGTAATGTTATATAGTTGCTGAGCTGTTTGGGGTGGTTACTAGGGTATTGCTAAGCAGTTGTTAGGGTGTTCTAAATGTCTGGTGTAATGTTATATGGTTGCTGAGCTGTTTGGGGTGGTTACTAGGGTATTGCTAAGCAGTTGTTAAGGTGTTCTAAATGTCAAGTGTAATGTTATATGGTTGCTGAGGTGTTTGGGGTGGTTACTATGGTATTGCTAAGCAGTTGTTAAGGTGTTCTAAATGTCCAGTGTAATGTTATATGGTTGCTGGGGTGTTTGGGGTTGTTACTAGGGTATTGCTAAGCAGTTGTTAAGGTGTTCTAAATGTCCAGTGTAATGTTATATGGTTGCTGAGGTGTTTGGGGTTGTTACTAGGGTATTGCTAAGCAGTTGTTAAGGTGTTCTAAATGTCTGGTGTAATGTTATATGGTTGCTGAGGTGTTTGGGGTGGTTACTAGGGTATTGCTAAGCAGTTGTTAAGGTGTTCTAAATGTCCAGTGTAATGTTATGTGGTTGCTGAGGTGTTTGGGGTTGTTACTAGGGTATTGCTAAGCAGTTGTTAAGGTGTTCTAAATGTCCAGTGTAATGTTATATGGTTGCTGAGGTGTTTGGGGTGGTTACTAGGGTATTGCTAAGCAGTTGTTAAGGTGTTCTAAATGTCTGGTGTAATGTATATGGTTGCTGAGGTGTTTGGGGTTGTTACTAGGGTATTGCTAAGCAGTTGTTAAGGTGTTCTAAATGTCTGGTGTAATGTTATATGGTTGCTAAGGTGTTTGGAGTGGTTACTAGGGTATTGCTAAGCAGTTGTTAAGGTGTTCTAAATGTCCAGTGTAAAGTTATATGGTTGCTGAGGTGTTTGGGGTTGTTACTAGGGTATTGCTAAGCAGTTGTTAAGGTGTTCTAAATGTCCAGTGTAATGTTATATGGTTGCTGAGGTGTTTGGGGTGGTTACTAGGGTATTGCTAAGCAGTTGTTAAGGTGTTCTAAATGTCTGGTGTAATGTTATATGGTTGCTGAGGTGTTTGGGGTGGTTACTAGGGTATTGCTAAGCAGTTGTTAAGGTGTTCTAAATGTCCAGTGTAATGTTATATGGTTGCTGAGGTGTTTGGGGTTGTTACTAGGGTATTGCTAAGCAGTTGTTAAGGTGTTCTAAATGTCTGGTGTAATGTTATATAGTTGCTGAGCTGTTTGGGGTGGTTACTAGGGTATTGCTAAGCAGTTGTTAAGGTGTTCTAAATGTCTGGTGTAATGTTATATGGTTGCTGAGCTGTTTGGGGTGGTTACTAGGGTATTGCTAAGCAGTTGTTAAGGTGTTCTAAATGTCTGGTGTAATGTTATATGGTTGCTGAGGTGTTTGGGGTGGTTACTAGGGTATTGCTAAGCAGTTGTTAAGGTGTTCTAAATGTCCAGTGTAATGTCATATGGTTGCTGAGGTGTTTGGAGTGGTTACTAGGGTATCGCTAAGCAGTTGTTAAGGTGTTCTAAATGTCTGGTGTAATGTCATATGGTTGCTGAAGTGTTTGGAGTGGTTACTAGCTTATTGCTATGCAGTTGTTAAGGTGTCCTAAATGTCTGGTGTAATGTCATATGGTTGCTGAGGTGTTTGGAGCTGGTTACTAGCTTATTTCTATGCAGTTGTTCAGGTGTTCTAAATGTCTGGTGTAATGTTATATGATTGCTGAGGTGTTTGGGGTGGTTACTTGGGTATTGCTATGCCGTTGTTAAGGTGTTCTAGGTTGTTATTGCATTAATTTGCTTTTGCTGGTGTGTTCTAGATGGTTGCTGGAGTGTAACTAGGGTGGTACTAGCTGGTTTCCAGCATGCTACTATGCATGTTTAGCATCTTGCTATGACACACATATTTTGGTTTTGTGTGTCATTGCCAGGGAGTTGCTATATGGTTGCTAAAATGATCAGTGCAATATTGTATTGTTGCTGAGTGTTCTGAGTGGTTGTTAGGGTATTGCTATATAGGTTGTTATCACATTGCTTTACTGTTGCTAAGGTGTTCTGGGTGGTTGCCAGAGTGTTGCTAGGTGGTCTGAACTGAAGTCTGTCAATTTAAAGATGAAAACTGTAAAAGAAGTGCTGGATCAGAATGTGCAAGATCCATTTTGAGGGGTCGGTGTGAAATCAAAACAAATTAGATTGAAATCACAACTGCCTCATTGGTTGATGAATGAGCACATCAGAGTGTGTTGCAGCAGACGATTATCTCGTACATTTTCTTCCATTGAAATCAAAACATGATTACGCTCATGATATCTGCTGCTGTTAAGTCTGTTTATTCATTTCTATTCTTCTTTTAAAGTCATCATAAGTTGCAGTGTTTACAATAATTAAATCTGAATGCTTTCAGTGAGGTGTCAAATCCACTGATAAAACATTGATTAGAGCGTTTGAAGTCCGCCCATCCTCTGCGGTGCCCGTACTGAAGGTTCACTAGATAATTACCAGCAGTCTATATCTGATTAGCAATCCTGTGGGACTGAACGCTACACGGGAAAACATCTCCACGCACCGGCCAATTACACAATCCTCTTGTCAGTTTGTATCCATCATAATCATCATGTGCAGTTCACTGAGAATATTAATGTGACATTTATTGATACAAAGGAGACCCGCGGTGTGCCGAGGTCCTCTGGTTGTGCGTCGTGCCCCGTCATGTCAACCCGCCGCGGGAAACACGCTGTATATTCTGACGGGGTCGCGTTCGGGGTCACTGCAACAGAACTCAGACTGAATGCTCATGGCGGGCTCGTTCCTACGGATGCTGTTCGTGGAATCACCTCATGCGCTTTCTTATGTTACAGTCGAGTCGTGGAATAAATGCGAAGCAGTGGTTGGTATTGATAAACGAATAAGAGTGAAATACAGTATTAGCAAGGTAAACAAAGGCCTACCTGATATTTTATGGCATCTGAAAGATTCCCTCTGTGAAGAGCGCAAATACATTTTATTCTCAAGTTGCACTGTAATGAATTGATTTCCAGAAAATGTGTTTCAATATCACCTTCGCAGCTTGCAACTGTGGGCCGTAACATCTGTAAGTACATGAGATATTAATTGAGCCGCGTTCCCAAAGCCCTGAGAGATCTGATAACGATAAGACATAGATCATAGGGTTTTGTGAGCAGCAGATACGGATCTGAGGCGCCTATATAAATAAGAGTGATCTGTTAGATGTGAAGCCTGCTGCTCATGTTTTATTGATAGTCGCCTGCCTTACCTTCAGCCTGGCGATAAGTCTTTCCATCCGCGCGTAGCTCGATAATCCCACAGCACTTGAGCAAAACTCACAGCTACACTGCCTGCTTTAGAGTGTCAAGTGAATTATGACCCTGTCTACCTGTGTTTGTGAAGTACATACTGGGAAAATTTAAGCAATATTGTCGATGCTGTTTCAGAAATGGATAAGCTGTTTTTCACCGGTCGGTTACACAATGTTGTTTATAGTTGCATAACATGTAAAACTATATTTTATGCCTTTTATGCATGATGCTGAAGTGTTGAGGGTGGTTGCCAGGGCATTGCTGTGAGGTTGCTAAAGTGTTTGTTTGGTTGCTTGCCAGGGCTTTACTATGAAGTTGCTAGGATGATCTCTGTGGTTGTTAGAGAGCAGCCATGAGGTTGCTATGCTGTTATGAGTAGTGTTAGGCTGGTCAAGTGTTACCGCTGGTTGCCAGGGCATTGCTATGCGGTTGCTTGGATGATCTGTGGGGTTGCTAAGGAGTAGCCATGAGGTTGCTAGGCTGTTATGAGTAGTGTTAGGCTGGTCAAGTGTTACCGCTGGTTGCCAGGGCATTGCTATGCGGTTGCTTGGATGATCTGTGTGGTTGCTAAGGAGTAGTCATGGGGTTGCTGAGCTGTTATGAGTAGTGTTAGGCTGGTCAAGTGTTACTGGGTGTTGCCAGGGCATTGCTATGAGGTTGCTAAAGTGTTTGTTTGGTTGCTTGCCAGGGCTTTCCCATGAGGTTGCTAGGATGATCTCTGTGGTTGTTGGGGAGTAGCCATGAGGTTGCTATGCTGTTATGAGTAGTGTTAGGCTGGTCAAGTGTTACCGCTGGTTGCCAGGGCATTGCTATGCGGTTGCTTGGATGATCTGTGTGGTTGCTAAGGAGTAGCCATGGGGTTGCTAGGCTGTTATGAGTAGTGTTAGGCTGGTCAAGTGTTACTGGTGGTTGCCAGGGCATTGCTATGAGGTTGCTAAAGTGTTTGTTTGGTTGCTTGCCAGGGCTTTCCCATGAGGTTGCTAGGATGATCTCTGTGGTTGTTGGGGAGTAGCCATGAGGTTGCTATGCTGTTATGAGTAGTGTTAGGCTGGTCAAGTGTTACCGGTGGTTGCCAGGGCATTGCTATGAGATTGCTAGAGTGTTTGTTTGGTTGCTTGCCAGGGCGTTACTATGAGGTTGCTAGGATGATCTGTGTGGTTGCTAAGGAGTAGCCATGGGGTTGCTAGGCTGTTATGAGTAGTGTTAGGCTGGTCAAGTGTTACCGGTGGTTTCCAGGGCATTGCTATGAGGTTGTTAAAGTGTTTGTTTGGTTGCTTGCCAGGGCTTTCCCATGAGGTTGCTAGGATGATCTCTGTGGTTGTTGGGGAGTAGCCATGAGGTTGCTAGGCTGTTATGAGTAGTGTTAGGCTGGTCAAGTGTTACCGGTGGTTGCCAGGGCATTGCTATGAGATTGCTAGAGTGTTTGTTTGGTTGCTTGCCGGGGCGTTACTATGAGGTTGCTAGGATGATCTGTGTGGTTGCTAAGGAGTAGCCATGGGGTTGCTAGGCTGTTATGAGTAGTGTTAGGCTGGTCAAGTGTTACTGGTGGTTGCCAGGGCATTGCTATGAGGTTGCTAAAGTGTTTGTTTGGTTGCTTGCCAGGGCTTTACTATGAAGTTGCTAGGATGATCTCTGTGGTTGTTAGGGAGTAGCCATGAGGTTGCTATGCTGTTATGAGTAGTGTTAGGCTGGTCAAGTGTTACCGCTGGTTGCCAGGGCATTGCTATGCGGTTGCTTGGATGATCTGTGTGGTTGCTAAGGAGTAGCCATGGGGTTGCTAGGCTGTTATGAGTAGTGTTAGGCTGGTCAAGTGTTACTGGTGGTTGCCAGGGCATTGCTATGAGATTGCTAAAGTGTTTGTTTGGTTGCTTGCCAGGGCTTTCCCATGAGGTTGCTAGGATGATCTCTGTGGTTGTTGGGGAGTAGCCATGAGGTTGCTATGCTGTTATGA
Organism: Pimephales promelas; assembly: GCF_988280905.1. Lineage (NCBI taxonomy): Eukaryota > Metazoa > Chordata > Actinopteri > Cypriniformes > Leuciscidae > Pimephales > Pimephales promelas. Next base: position 25,275,796 of record NC_142791.1, read on the forward strand.
GTAGTGTTAGGCTGGTCAAGTGTTACCGGTGGTTGCCAGGGCATTGCTATGAGATTGCTAGAGTGTTTGTTTGGTTGCTTGCCGGGGCGTTACTATGAGGTTGCTAGGATGATCTGTGTGGTTGCTAAGGAGTAGCCATGGGGTTGCTAGGCTGTTCTGAGTAGTGTTAGCCTGGTCAAGTGTTACTGGTGGTTGCCAGGGCATTGCTATGAGGTTGCTAAAATGTTTGTTTGGTTGCTTGACAGGGCTTTACTGTGAAGTTGCTAGGATGATCTCTATGGTTGTTAGGGAGTAGCCATGAGGTTGCTATGCTGTTATGAGTAGTGTTAGGCTGGTCAAGTGTTACCACTGGTTGCCAGGGCATTGCTATGCGGTTGCTTGGATGATCTGTGTGGTTGCTAAGGAGTAGCCATGGGGTTGCTAGGCTGTTATGAGTAGTGTTAGGCTGGTCAAGTGTTACTGGTGGTTGCCAGGGCATTGCTATGAGGTTGCTAAAGTGTTTGTTTGGTTGCTTGCCAGGGCTTTCCCATGAGGTTGCTAGGATGATCTCTGTGGTTGTTGGGGAGTAGCCATGAGGTTGCTATGCTGTTATGAGTAGTGTTAGGCTGGTCAAGTGTTACCGGTGGTTGCCAGGGCATTGCTATGAGATTGCTAGAGTGTTTGTTTGGTTGCTTGCCAGGGCGTTACTATGAGGTTGCTAGGATGATATGTGTGGTTGCTAAGGAGTAGCCATGGGGTTGCTAGGCTGTTATGAGTAGGCTGGTCAAGTGTTGCCGGTGGTTGCCAGGGCGTTGCTATGAGGTTGCTATAATGTTTTGTGTATTTGCCAGGGAATTGTTATGAGATATTATTGTTGGTTTGGGCATTACTATGAGGCTGCTATGATGTTCTGAATAGGTGCCAGGGAATAAAGTTGTTGGGTTGTTCTGCATATTTGCCAGGGCATTGCTATGAGGTTGCTGTGGTGTTCTGCGTTGTTGCTAGGCTGTTAGGTTAAGTGTGAATGACGATTGTCCGAGCATTGCTATGAGGTTGCTAAAGTGTTCTGCATATTTGCCAAGACATTGCTATGAGGTTGCTAGGATGTTCTGTGTAGTTGCCAGGGCATTGCTATGAGGTTGCTAGGGTGTCCTGGGTGGTTGCCAGGGCATTAAGTTGTTGAGTTGTTTTGCATATTTGCCAGGGCATTGCTATGAGGCTGCCATGGTGTTCTGGGTAGTTGCTAGGCATTTCTATGAGGTTGCTATGGTGTTCTGGGTAGTTGCTAGGCATTGCTATGAGGTTGCTAAGGTGTTTTTCTGTGTGGTTGCAAAGACATTGCTGTGATGTTCCTACTGTTCAGTGAGCTTGCCATGGGTGTCGCTATGAGGTTGCTAGGGTGCTCTGCATAGTTGCCAGCACGTTGCTATGAGGTTGCTAGGGTGTCCTGGGTGGTTGGCAGGGCATTAAGTTGTTGAGTTGTTTTGCATATTTGCCAGGGCATTGCTATGAGGCTGCCATGGTGTTCTGGGTAGTTGCTAGGCATTTCTATGAGGTTGCTATGGTGTTCTGGGTAGTTGCTAGGCATTGCTATGAGGTTGCTAAGGTGTTTTTCTGTGTAGTTGCAAAGACATTTCTGTGATGTTCCTACTGTTCAGTGAGCTTGCCATGGGTGTCGCTATGAGGTTGCTAGGGTGCTCTGCATAGTTGCCAGCACGTTGCTATGAGGTTGCTAGGGTGTCCTGGTTGGTTGGCAGGGCATTAAGTTGTTGAGTTGTTTTGCATATTTGCCAGGGCATTGCTATGAGGCTGCCATGGTGTTCTGGGTAGTTGCTAGGCATTTCTATGAGGTTGCTATGGTGTTCTGGGTAGTTGCTAGGCATTGCTATGAGGTTGCTAAGGTGTTTTTCTGTGTAGTTGCAAAGACATTGCTGTGATGTTCCTACTGTTCAGTGAGCTTGCCATGGGTGTCGCTATGAGGTTGCTAGGGTGCTCTGCATAGTTGCCAGCACGTTGCTATGAGGTTGCTGGAGTGTTCTGTCTGTCCTTCAGTTGTTTGTTTTTTGTTTCTTTGTTTCGTTTTGTTTTATAATATGCCAGTCAAACATTATTGTAAATCTGATATGTTAAAAGCTTATTGTAGATGGTGATGAATGTTTAATTTTTCTCCCAAAAACTTTAAAGCATCTGACTTCATATGTGTGGTTTATAGTGTGTAACCTGAAAAATTATGTGGACTGACTAAATAGCGTTATATAACTCAAAATGCATAGAAAGACATGTTTGTCAACAGAAATGTAAAGGCATCAGTGTGCGCAAAATGTAAAACATAAAACTGATTTTGTGCAAGTTAATCATACAAGTTCCTTCCATTTTGTACAAAATAAAGGTGTTATAATGTGCATGAATAAATAAACATGTGTGAATTATGTACTGAATTTACATTTCTGTTGAATCCAATTAGCATTTTGGCTTTCTCTGAATGAAATGATTAAATATAACCAATAAAAGAAGACCATTGCTGTCAATCACTTTTTTGTGGATGAATTTAATCATTTAAAAATTGCAATATTATTACACGTGGACTGACTAAGCATGCAATATTTCTATGTTTGAAACCCGTTTTAATAAAACTTTAACACAGACAATTCTTTGACATTTTAAAAAATAAGGCATGCAATCATTGTGATTCTGATGCAGAATACCACACAATTTCATCTTTCTACCAAACCCATTACAACAGGAGAAACAGGACAGGACTGTCTTTGATTACAGTCTGAGAACAGATAAGACAGTGAAAAGCAATCTGAATTCAGCACGTTTTTATTTTCATCAATTACAGTATTTCAGCACCTGTTATGCAGTGTGTGTTTAGCCCGTCTGAAGCGCTCTGCTGCAATAATGAAGAAATGGTAAATGGACTGCATTTATATAGCGCTTTCACAGACCCAATGGCCACCAAAGCGCTTTACATTTTGCCTCACATTCAGCCATTCACTCACGCATTCATACACCGACGGCGGTGTCAGCCATGCAAGGCGCCATCCAGCTCGTCAGGTGTCTTGCTCATGGACACCTCGACACTTGGTCAGGTGGAACCAGGGATTGAACCACCAACCTTTTGGTTTGTAGACAATAAACATGAACCACTGAGCCACTCTATTGTTTCTCTATTGAGGAGGGGGAGGTATCCAAATCACATCAACTGGTCATTGGGGTACCTCAGGGATCAGTCCTTGGACCCCTACTCTTCTTTATATACACTATTTTATACAGGGACATGGTTTCTCCTACCATTGCTATTTTCATTTCATCCAGTTGATCCTACGGTAGCTGCATGGATCTCAGAAATCTCAGCCTGGATGAAAGAACATCACCTAGCTAAGACAGAGCTTCTTATCTTCGTTTACCACGTTTACCATCCAGCTAGGTTTATCAGCGATAATCCCATAGAGTTCAGCCAGGAATCTTGGTTTTAATCTTTGATGACCTGCTGACCTTTAAAGAGCATATTTCAAGAACAGCGCAATCATTCAGGGTTGCACTGCACAACATTAGGAAGATTAGGCCCTTCCTAGCAGAGCATGCAACACAGCTTCTTGTCCATGCCTTTGTCATTTGTAGGCTGGACTATTGCTGCACTTGCTCAACATGTGTAATCAGACCATTGAAAATTATTCAAAATTATTATTGTCTTCAATGAGCCCAAGAGAGACCACGTCACGTCACATTATCTCTCTGCACTGGCTTTCGGTTAAGTCATCGATGCTTGAGAATGTAGCGCAGCTAGTAAAAGCTGTGTAATTAAACCTCACTGTATTATGCTGTGGTCTTTAGCGTCCTTGTGAACGTGCCCGCTTCCCATGCTGGAGACAACAGTTCGATCTCACTCTCGGGTCGAATATGACCTATAACATTTGGTGCCGTGACCCGGATTGGAGTAAGGTTTGAGGCCAGCTAGTAAGAGCTGTGCGAGTAAACCTCACTCCCCTGGCCTCAAGTGGAGCATTAGTGAATGATGGTAGAGACCGATGCCAGAGACGTCGGTCAAATCTACTCAGAGCAGGTTGAGTAGTTCAGTTACATTTGGTGCCGTGACCCGGGTTGAGCGTAAAAGAGGCCAGCTAGTAAGAGCTGTGCGTGTAAATCTCACTCAGCTGGCTTTATGAGGCGCACTAGTGACTGACGGTAGAGACTGCTAGCGTGGTTCGAATCCTGCTCGGAGCAGGTCGAGTAGGACCAGTTACAAGTGCAGAAAGCGCCACCTAGTGGTTCCTTCACAGGGAAGCACAAAATCACTCTCAAGGACTTTTAGTTCACTGTTCCTTGCTGGTGGAATGATCTTCCCAATCCTTTCCAGACAGCCGAATCCCTCACAATTTTCACAAAATTGCTGAAAACTCATTTATTGTGTGAGCACTTATTTGCATCCTGCTAAAAAAAAAAGTCTTCTATTCTTTCACTATTGCTTTGTCTATGCTCTCATTATTCCAGAATCCCTCCCTTGAACGATGACTGAAACTTTGTATAACTGGCAGTTCTCTTGTTTATTTCCTTCTCAAAACAGACGCTTTGGATAAAACATCTGCTAAAAGAATAAAAGTAAATGTCTGTCTGCCGCCTTCGCATTTTGACCGCAGCACCACTTGTCCTTGTTTTGTCCTCTGCTGTTGAAACTTGTTGTCTGAGATCTACATTAAACTACATTTGCTGGCTGTTCTCCTAAACTTGGACTCATTAGAAAAGACTTCCCTTATTTCCCAAATTAAGGTGTTACAACAGCAATAGAAAATTCGAGAGAGCACTCATGACAAAAATAGACAATACAATCAATAATCTCAATAATCTGAATATCTGTCAATTACAAAATACCATACAACGACCAAATACTAAAACATCCTCATTAGTTTTATTCGAAGAGCGTTCATTAGATTTATCACTAAACTACCTTCTGCATATGGATTGTCAAAACTGATTGCAGCTGATTGTCTTAGTTAATAATGTTTTTTTTTATTGTTTTGACATAGAAGTGACCACGATTGCAAACAATTGATCATCAAATTGAGGAAAAGTTCTGTATCTGTTGGATACAGAAATACCAGTTTTGAGGCTAACACTAAAATGATATTTACTTCATAAAATAAATCATGCTAGATTTAATTTTTTTGTGCATGCCTCCATCATGTTAAGGAGTTGTAAGTGGTTGTCAGGTTAATGCTTTGCAGTTGCTAAGGTGTTTTATCACGCTGCTATGCAGTTGCTGTTTTCAAAAAGAATTGCTACTTTTTTCAAAAAGAATCGCTACTATTTAAAAAAACACTACTTTTTCTAAAAGAATCACTAATTTTAAAAAAAACTACTTTTTCAAAAAGAATCACTACTTTTTTAAAAAGAATCACTATTTTTAAAAAAGAATCACTACAATTTTTTTAAATCGCTACTTTTTCAAAAAGAATTGCTACTTTAATCGCTACTATTTAAAAAAATCACTACTTTTTCGAAAAGAATTGCTACTTTTTCAAAGTTTGTGAAGTTTGAATCAATACTTTTTTGAAAAGAATCGCTACTTTTTTTAAAAAGAATTGCTATTTTTTTAAATCGCTACTTTTTTCAAAAAGAATCTATACTTTTTAAAAAGAGTCTCTACTATTTAAAAAAATCACTCAATTTTTTTAAAAAGAATCTCTACTTTTTCAAAGTTTATGAAGTTTGAATCGCTACTATTTAAAAAAGAATCGCTACTTTTTCAAAGTTTGTGAAGTTTGAATCGCTACTATTTAAAAAAATCGCTACTTTTTTAAAGTTTGTGAAGTTTGAATCGCTACTATTTTAAAAAATCGCTACTTTTTCAAAGTTTGTGAAGTTTGAATCGCTACTATTTTAAAAAATCGCTACTTTTTCAAAGTTTGTGAAGTTTGAATCTCTACTTTTAAAAAAAAAATCGCTACTTTTTCAAAGTTTGTGAAGTTTGAATCGCTACTTTTTAAAAAAGAATCTCTACTTTTTCAAAGTTGTAAAGTTTGAATCGCTACTATTTAAAAAAATCGCTACTTTTTCAAAAAGAATCGCTACTTTTTAAAAAGAATTGCTACTATTTTAAAAAAGCGCTACTTTTTCAAAAAGAATTGCTACTTTTTCAAAGTTTGTAAAGTTTGAATCAATACTTTTTTAAAAGAATCGCTACTTTTTTAAAAGAATTGCTACTATTTTTTAAAATCGCTACTTTTTCAAAAGAATCTCTACTTTTTAAAAAGAATCGCTACGTTTTTAAAAGAATCGCTACTTTTTTAAAAGAATCGCTACTATTTTTTAAAATCGCTACTTTTTCAAAAGAATCTCTACTTTTTAAAAAGAATCGCTACGTTTTTAAAAGAATCGCTACTTTTTAAAAAGAATTGCTACTATTTAAAAAAAGCGCTACTTTTTCAAAAAGAATTGCTACTTTTTCAAAGTTTGTAAAGTTTGAATCAATACTTTTTTAAAAGAATCGCTACTTTTTTAAAAGAATCGCTACTATTTTTTAAAATCGCTACTTTTTCAAAAGAATCTCTACTTTTTAAAAAGAATCGCTACTATTTAAAAAAAAAATCACTACTTTTCGAAAAGAATCCCTACTATTTCAAAGTTTGTGACGTTTTAATCGCTACTTTTTAAAAAAAAAGTCCCATAGAGTAGCAAACCTTCTCTAGCATTATCTCTATTGAATTATTTCCAATAGTCCAGGAAAGAACTTTGCAACATTTTAAAAAAAACAAATTCTAGATACTGTAACAATAAATAAAACATTCAAATAATCTGCTACAGCATCTTTATGTCTCTTATAGTATCTACAGTATCTTTCATCTGTTTTCCATATTCATATCTGCTGTCCGCTGCGTTTAAGGGCATGGGTATCTCAGTATAATTATTCACCCTCTGCTCTGTAATGCATCACTGCTGTTGTTTACAGCTCAAGGTCACGGCTCTACATCGAGACAAAGAAACTGTTGATGGATTAGTATTATGCTGGCTTCTGGACTACATGAGACAGACGCCGCATTTCCAAGAAGAAGAAACGGCCTGTTTTGCTGTCAGAATCTGTTTAATGTCACATGAGTAATGTTTCTGGATGGAGCGTTTCTGCATGACCTTACAGCATTAAAGCACATTTAAACGCATCGCCATGGTGGGTCTCTTCACACTTAATCTTATGTCAAAAAAGAGGCCATTCGTATTTACCACACTCGGAAAGTAAATGTTGGCAGCTGAATAAATGTCAAGGTTTATGACATGATTCCCTTATCTTGTGTTAAAGCACATACGCTCTTTTACACCGCTCCGCTCATGCCATTCACAAAAAGACAAGCGATTGCCATCAGATATCATTCGGCATAATACAGCCATCAAGTAATACAAGTGTGAAAAGACGTGAAAAAGTTTTGTTGAGGAGGGATACACAACCTTTTAAAAGGTTGGGGTCATTATAAAAATCAATAAAAATATTATTACAGTTTAAAATAGCTGTTTTCTATTTGAATACATTTAAAAATTTAATTTTTTTCCTGTGAGGTAAGGCTGAATTTTACAGTGTCACATGATCCTTCAGAAATCATTGAAATATGATTTACTGCTCAAGAAACATTTTTGATTATTGCCGATGTTGTAAACAGTTGTGCTTCGTGTTTTTGTGAAAAGTGTTTAAACAGTGTAAACTGTTTTTTAGGGTGTAAATTTTGCCGTCGCATAAATAAAATATATTTTAAAATCGATTCAAAAAGAAAACAGTTATTTTAAATTATAACAATATTTAACAGTTTTACTGTTTTTTTATCCAATAAATGATGTCATGTTGAGAAGAAGAGACTTCTTTCAAAAACAAACAAATATTACCAACCCCAAACTTTTAACCAGGTAGTAGGAACACTATACTAATAATGTGTTTTACCCCGTTTCGCCTTCAGAACTGCTTTAAATCTACGTGGCACTAAGCGGCCTAAAGTGTGCCAAGAAAACATCCCCCACACCATTACACCACCACCACCAGCCTGCACAGTGGGAACAAGTCATGATGGATCCATGTTCTCATTCTGTTTGCGCCAAATTCTGACTCTACCATCTGAATGTCTCAACAGAAATTTTGATGAGCTCTTGCAAATTGTGGCCTCTTTTTCCTATTTGTAGTGGAGATGAGTGGTACCCGGTGGGGTCTTCTGCTGTTGTAGCCCATCCGCCTCAAGGTTGTGTGTGTTGTGGCTTCTTCACAAATGCTTTGCTGCATACCTCGGTTGTAACGAGTGGTTATTTCAGTCAAAGTTGCTCTTCTATCAGCTTGAATCAGTCGGCCCATTCTCCTCTGACCTCTCGCATCAACAAGGCATTTTGGCCCACAGGACTGCCGCATACTGGATGTTTTTCCCTTTTCACACCATTCTTTGTAAACCCTAGAAATGGTTGTGTGTGAAAATCCCAGTAACTGAGCAGATTGTGAAATACTCAGACACCAACAGCCATGCCACGCTCAAAATTGCTTAAATCACCTTTCTTTCCCATTCTGACATTCAGTTTGGAGTTCAGGAGATTGTCTTGACCAGGACCACACCCCTAAATGCGTTGAAGCAACTGCCATGTGATTGGTTGATTAGATAATTGCATTAATGGGAAATTGAACAGGTGTTCCTAATAATCCTTTAGGCGAGTGTACATTATAATAGTAAATAGCTAATACTAGAATAACAGTGACTTTATTTGACTTTATAATAACAGTGTGCTGTTATTTTACTAAGTGATCAGACAATCTTCAAAAATAGCATATTTAGCACTTTGTTTGATGTCAGGTCAGTGGTGACATCTCTGTGGTGTTCTGATGACTGTCTGGGTCTCATTTGGAATAATAACTCCAGTGAAGCCACATGTTTAGCGCCCTCGGCTGTGTTTGTTTTACCATTCGCCATTGTCGCCCGTTCAAGGCCGAGCCAATTAAAAAGTTCTCTGCAAAGTCACTTGTGTGACAACAGATTGAGCTTTAAAATGTCCACATCCATCGCATATGAAGAGGAATACATTTACACATTATAATTGAGCATTGACAGATTTTCTGTACTGTTAATTATGTAGAAGCTTTAAGCAAAACATGTTTTAGGTGAAAACACTCTTTACAATTAGTTTCTTTTAGGTGGAAACAATGCAGACAGTTTGCACTGTCAGGTTGTGATATAAATATACATCATTTGTTCTTTTATTGGAACAGATTCCATGTTTAAAATAAAACAGGAGCCAAATACGTTTAAACAGTTCTTAATTCTAATAATTTATGCTTTCCGCAATTAAGCATTTTGCTCAAGGCCACAGAAGATCAGCAGGGTGGATATAAGCAGCAGTTCTGGGGTTAATTCAAGACACACACATCACCTATGACCTTGTAGTGTTCGTGGACTAGTGCTGTTTCATTCAGCACACGAGTGTCTTCTGTAATGACCTGTCTGTTTAGTGTGTGTATACCATCCTCAGCCATGCAATATTCCCTTTATTATGAGTCATTTCTGCCCCTCTAACATCACCACACACACTGCAAAAATAACGACTTCTCATCTCGTCTGCTATTGGTCGGATATAAGGACGTTCTGGCTCAAATGTGCACGATTGGTTGAGCAATTATTATCATATTCAGCCCAGTCTACTAGCTGTGCACTTTAACTTTAAGGCAAATTAGTCCAATTGGTAGCCATCTTATTTATTATTTGTTGAATCAGTGCATTTTTTTAGTGCATTTTTTTTCATTTCACTTACATATTTGAGATCAGTCAAGCTGGTTAATATGGTTAATATTCATGCACATTCTACTTATGTCTAACTAAAACTATTGCAAATCGTTTGCAAAACTATTGTGAAATATGTTTGAGTTGAACTTTAAAATTCCAAAACCTTAAATTGTTCTTAATATTAATATTCTTAAATTATTATGAGAATATTATTCTCAAAATTAATATTCTTAAATTATTATGAGAATATTATTCTCAATATTAATATTCTTAAATTATTATGAGAATATTATTCTCAATATTAATATTCTTAAATTATTATGAGAATATTATTCTCAATATGAATATTCTTAAATTATTATGAGAATATTATTCTCAATATTAATATTCTTAAATAATTATGAGGATATTGTCAAAATATTAAACCAAAGAAAAATGACAAAAGCACATTAAAAACCGACAAAAAATGTAACTAAAATGAAAAATGAAAACCGAAAATATAAAATAACTACTAATACAAATGATTAAAAAATACTATAATCGTATGAAAAATACTAAAATAACACTGACATGTTTTATTAGATGTAAGAAGACATTTAAGGACTGTTCTTTACACGTAGGAACTGATAAGAATTTAAACGTGTACCTTGAAATGCAATAAAAGTGTCTGCCAAATGCATAAATGTAAATGTTTTAGAGTAATCAGACTATCAAAATGATGATTGGCTCTTAAAGGGATTTCTGATGAATGTTATTTTCCTGCTTTCTTTGCTGTTAATGAATGCACTATATTTAATTTCTACATTGCAAACAGCCTTAAGTTGGTCTAATTAGCTATATTGATTATGATAGGCTATTTTTTCATTTGTTATGATTTATTAAAAAGGTTGTCTTTATGTTAATATTGTTTCTGCCATTTTATATCCACATGGATTATGTGTGTCACAGTGACTTTACCTTTAACAAGCTTACCTAGCAATTACCTAGCAAGAGGTAATTACCAAGCCCCCTCTTCCCCCTCCCCCACTTGCTGAAATATATGGTGAGAGGATGGAGTGTCCCCCTTTATTTGCTTAATAATGTATGACAGCTCTTTAATGTGCCGGTCAGGTGCACACACAGTGTTGTTTTGGACGGCTCAGATGGCGTGATGTGGTCCCGTCGGTGGAGGGCTCATTTTCGGGTGTGTGTGTGTGTAAACAGCAGTGTGATTATACAGACTTGACCGGCCACGGCGCTCCTCATTGAGTTCTCATTAAAGGCCTCAGTCGGGACACGTGAAGAATGCTAATGCTGTAATTACTCCTCCGTTAAGCAGACAAACTTATCAAGAGCCACTTTGCCCGAGCTTAAGAGTTCTGAGAGTTCGGCTATGAATATAACAGTCTTAATGCTAATTATTTAACATGGACGTTTTGAATTAGGCCATGAAAGTCAATTTAACTTATCTCGAAAAGGGCCACGCGAGGAGGAGGCTTTGAAGGGACTGTGATATTAAAGTGGCTTTGACCACTAGAAGAGAACCAAACGCTTTGAACATAAAGGATAGAAAATGAAAGATTTTTCTGTGGTCTATTGAGACTTTCATAAGTTCCAATGAATGCAAATTTGACGAAGAGACAAGATGAAAATTCGCTTTATTATTGACTCTTTACCTTGATATCGTTTATACCTTATTATTTTTATATAGGATGTTTATTTAATAATTTTCTGAGTCATGTATATATTTATTTATAGCATTATTTTATTGGATTTTTGTGGCATTTTCAGTTTGTGTTTGTTTTTTAATCATTTACTTTAATCATTTAATATGGATTTATTCATGTATTTAATCTAGGGCTGTCAAACAATTAATCGCGATTAATCGCATCCAAAATAAAAGTTTGTGTTTACATAATATTTGTCGGTGCACTGTGTATAATTATTTTATATAGTACACACACATGCTTGTATATATTTAAGAAATATTTTCATGTATATACTGTATATAGATTTATGTATAATTTATATTATATATAAATATAAATATTTTTCATTTAAATAATATTTTTCCAAAATATACATGCATGTGTGTGTTTATATATATATATATATATATATACACACATGTTTTATTTATTATTTATTACATACATTATTTATTTATTTATTTATTTATAGTATGTTTTATTTATTTTTTGGCATTTTCACTTTATATTTTTATATTATTTACTTATTCTTATAAAGTGATATTTATTTATTTCATAATTTCCAATTTATTTCTTTGTATTTTTTAGTTATTTTGTGGCATTTTCATTATTTGTTTATTTATTTATTATTATTTTAATCATTTACTTTAATTATTTAATATGGATTTATTAATGTATTTAATCATTTTCCGTATTATTTCTTTATTTATTTATAGTATGTTTTATTTATTTTGTGGCATTTTCACTTTATATTTTTTTAATCATTTACTTATTCTTATATAGTGATATTTATTTATTTCATAATTCCCAATTTATTTATGTGGGTCCCACTTTATATTAAGTGGCTTTACTACTTACATCGAAACATAAGTAGAATGTACTTAGGGATTTATTAATGTATTTAATCATTTTCCGTATCATTCATTCATTTATTTATTTATTTATTTATAGTATGTTTTATTTATTTTGTGGCATTTTCACTTTATATTTTTTTAATCATTTACTTATTCTTATAGTGATATTTATTTATTTCATAATTCCCAATTTATTCATGTGGGTCCCACTTTATATTAAGTGGCTTTAATGTACTTACATTGAAAAAATAAGTACAATGTACTCATTGTGTTCAGGTTGTATTGTAAAACTCTTTTTCTGCTATTGAGGTCCAGCAACAGTTCAAATGTGGTCATTATAAACTTTTCAATATATATTTTTATAAAAACTAATGGTGTAAACATGCTTTCAGAAATGTTCTTGGAAGAGTTTTGAGGGTCAATAAATGATGATTTTTAGATGAACTTTAATACCGTGTAATGAACGATTTCATTTGTCGCTGTTTCGGTCCTTAACGTGCAAATGAATTATTATTTTAATGCAGCAATGAATGAATTATGAATGAGCTGAGAGATTTTCAGTTTAATTGGACCTTGAAGGGTAAGATGATGTCATGCCTTAAGAAGACGATTTAATCTCATTAAAAAGGGAATGTAATCGCCTCTAATATTTGCTCATAGATTGCCAACAACTTGAAAGATTTGGGAATCAGCATCGCTATGATCCAGATCCCACGGCTTTTTTATTAACGAGAGCTTAGTTTCTCTGCCAATATGCACAATATATTTATATAAATACATGCTAATATGTAATAATGAATAAACATGACCCAATCCTAACTCTTTTGTGTCTCCTGGACACCTGTTATTTCCAACAGGAGTTCAGGAGGTGCTGTTTATCATTAGCATTTTGAAATTACTGCGGCATCCCTTTAATATTAACAAATGAAATCAAATTGTGTTTTCTCTGTACATGTTCGTCATTTACATCTATTTGTTTCGCAGATGCTTTTGTCCAAAGTGACTGAAACATGGAGGAGAATAAAGTCTCTCTCTCTCTCTCTCATCCGCCCATCAGTGACACTTCTTCATGTCTCCTCAACATCAGATGATTTGAAAGAATGAAGCTTGATCTGGTCAGTGTTTGGGGTTTATTATATAACGTGTGAACAATGTTATAGTGACCATCAAAAACAGAAAATTGCTAAACTTTCCAAATCAATGTGAATGCAGTCAGTTTGTCATTTTGGGCTCCTTGAGGCCCTTTGTGTCATTTTGTAGTTATTTATCATTTGTATTTTTAATCATTTTTAATCATTCACTTATTTTCATGTAGTGTTTTTATTAATTGATTATTAATATATTTTTATTATTACCTATGCATATAATAATTATATTAATATATATTTATATAATAAATATATAAATTAGAATTAATATAATTATAAAATATAATTAATATAATTATTATTATTATAATATTATATTATTATAATAATTTGTATTATCATCTATGCATTATTTTGTATTTTTCTTTAGTTACTGAATTTTTTAATTTCTCAATTTTTATCACAACATTTTTTTCTTTTGTCAAATCAACTTAAATCATTTATTTAGTTCAGATAACGTATTATTTTGAGTTTCTGATGATTAAATCAATCTCCTTCATTGTATTAACTCACTGTTTCCAGTTCAATCAACTTAAAATTTTAAGGCAACCAGGTTACTCACTTTTTTAAGTTAAAACCAACAATATTTTTTTACAGACATTTATTTCAGCTTTTAATTTGTATTTATTTATTTATTTAATTGCATTATTTTTGTCTTTTTCTTTCTTTATTGAATTTGGTACCTTTTTATGTACCATTTGTGTTACGATGCTGGAGACGAGATGAGATCCATGTGCAGCTTTAATTTAAGAATGGTCAAACAGGCAGGGGTCAGGAAACAGCAAAACGGGGATATCAGAGAGTGAGCGCAGAGAGTCGTCAGGTAACAGGCAGAAGATCGGGGCAGGCAGCAAACAGGCAGAAGTCAGGAAACAAACCAGGATCGAAACCAGAGAAACAAGAAACAGGGTAACACGCTCAGAAATTACAGGCAGTGGCAATGTAATACTTCGCCCTGGGTGAGTGTAAGAGTGTGGCTTAAATAGAGAGTCTGATGAGGTGCAGGTGTGTGTGTAATCAGTCACCGGGATGAGGCATTATGGGAAATGGAGTTCTGGAGAAGTGATCAGTTCTGATGTGGAGTGCCCTCTGGTGATTCTCTGGGGCACGCCAACTGGTAATCGTGACATAGCCCCACCCCAAAGAGCGGCTTCCAGACGCTCAAAACAAACAAAATTGTCCAGGTGGGCGGTGGAGCGAAGGCGGATCTGGGGGTGGGATGGAGGGCCAGGTCCGTGGAGCAGAAGAGGAGCAGGTGACCAGAGCGCATCAGGCTGAGCAGGCGACCAGAGCGGAGCAGGCTGTGCAGGTGACCAGAGCGGAGCAGGCTGTGCAGGCGAAGGCCAGGGCGGAGCTGTCGGACCCTCGGGCGTCCAAGGCGAAGCAAACTGTGGGCATGGCCAGAGCAGAGCAGGCTGTGGACGTGGCCAGGGCGGAACTGTGGGACCCTCGGGTGTCCACGGCGGTGAGGACCCCTCGGGCGTCCACGGCGGTGAGGACCCCTCGGGCGGCCACGGCGGTGAGGACCCCTCGGGCGGCCACGGCGGTGATGCCCTCTCAGGACCAGACACCGGCTCGGGACCAGACACCAGCTCAGGAACAGACACCGGCTCAGGAACAGACACTAGAACAGAAATGGTCACAAACACAGAAACAAACACAGAAACAAACACTGGCTCAGGAACAGACACTGGGTCGGCCATCTTGTCCGGAGACACTGGGTCGGCCATCTTGTCCGGAGACACTGGGTCGGCCATCTTGTCAGGAGACACTGGGTCGGCCATCTTGTCAGGAGACACTGGGTCGGCCATCTTGTCAGGAGACACTGGGTCGGCCATCTTGGCCGGAGACACTGGGTCGGCCATCTTGGCCGGAGACACTGGCTTGGAGGCGGCCATCTTGTCCGAAGACACTGGCTTGGAGGCGGCCATCTTGTCCGGAGACACTGGCTTGGAGGCGGCCATCTTGTCCGGAGACACTGGCATGGAGGCGGCCATCTTGTCCGTAGACACTGGCTTGGAGGTGGCCAACTTGTCCGTAGACACTGGCTCGGAGGCGGCCATCTTGTGCGTAGACACTGGCTCGGAGGCGGCCATCTTGTCCGTAGACACTGGCTCGGAGACGTGAAGCGTCTCTGGCTCGGCAGAAGTGACGTGAACAGGCTCAGACTCGGCAGGGCTGACATGGAACTCAGGCTGGGCTGTCTCGGCAGGACGAGAGTCTGGCTGGGCTGTCTCGGCGGGACGAGACTCTGGCTGGGCTGTCTCGGCGGGACGAGACTCTGGCTGGGCTGTCTCGGCGGGACGAGACTCTGGCTGGGCTGTCTCGGCGGGACGAGACTCTGGCTGGGCTGTCTCGGCGGGACGAGACTCTGGCTGGGCGGAAGTGACGTGAAGCGTCTCTGGCTCGGCAGAAGTGACTTGAAGCGTCTCTGGCTCGGCAGAAGTGACTTGAAGCGTCTCTGGCTCGGCAGAAGTGACTTGAAGCGTCTCTGGCTCGGCAGAAGTGACTTGAAGCGTCTCTGGCTCGGCAGAAGTGACGTGAAGCGTCTCTGGCTCGGCAGAAGTGACTTGAAGCGTCTCTGGCTCGGCAGAAGTGACTTGAAGCGTCTCTGGCTCGGCAGAAGTGACGTGAAGCGTCTCTGGCTCGGCAGAAGTGACTTGAAGCGTCTCTGGCTCGGCAGAAGTGACTTGAAGCGTCTCTGGCTCGGCAGAAGTGACGTGAAGCGTCTCTGGCTCGGCAGAAGTGAAGTGAAGCGTCTCTGGCTCGGCAGAAGTGACGTGAAGCGTCTCTGGCTCGGCAGAAGTGACTTGAAGCGTCTCTGGCTCGGCAGAAGTGAAGTGACGCGTCTCTGGCTCGGCAGAAGTGAAGTGAAGCGTCTCTGGCTCGGCAGAAGTGAAGTGAAGCGTCTCTGGCTCGGCAGAAGTGACGTGAAGCGTCTTTGGCTCGGCAGAAGTGACGTGAAGCGTCTCTGGCTGGATGGTCTCAGGCTGGACGGTCTCTGGGAACGCCCCCTCGGCCTTATCCTCAAAGCCCACAGTAAATGATGAGCCGCTAATTCTCAGGGCGAATCCAATATACTGACATAAAGTCCATTGAGGGGTATTATCAGGCATGAGATAATTTATTATGTCCTTAAGTCCATATCGGAAAGCATCTTTTAAGACTGAATCATCCAAGTCCACCCCATGGCATAACTCACAAAATTCCTCAACATATTCCTCTATAGAACGATTACCTTGGCTGAGGCGGAAGAGACTAATAAGTGGGTCCATGGTGGATCTCGGTTCTCTCTCGGCTGCTGGATCTGAAGAGGCGAAGTATTCTGTTACGATGCTGGAGACGAGATGAGATCCATGTGCAGCTTTAATTTAAGAATGGTCAAACAGGCAGGGGTCAGGAAACAGCAAAACGGGGATATCAGAGAGTGAGCGCAGAGAGTCGTCAGGTAACAGGCAGAAGATCGGGGCAGGCAGCAAACAGGCAGAAGTCAGGAAACAAACCAGGATCGAAACCAGAGAAACAAGAAACAGGGTAACACGCTCAGAAATTACAGGCAGTGGCAATGTAATACTTCGCCCTGGGTGAGTGTAAGAGTGTGGCTTAAATAGAGAGTCTGATGAGGTGCAGGTGTGTGTGTAATCAGTCACCGGGATGAGGCATTATGGGAAATGGAGTTCTGGAGAAGTGATCAGTTCTGATGTGGAGTGCCCTCTGGTGATTCTCTGGGGCACGCCAACTGGTAATCGTGACAATTTGTATGTACTTATTATTAATCATTTTATTATTTATTTGTGTAATTTTCATTATTTATTAGTTTTATTTATTTATTAATAATCTTTTTTTGTGTCATTTTCATTACTTATTGAATTTTTAAATAAATTTGCATGTAGTGTTTTATTAATAATTTAGAGTTTTATTGATTAATTTATTCATTCATTCCAGCTTAATTCTGCTTCCCATACAGCAACATTTCTAAATGTGGTCATTATAAACGTTTTTCTTTTTATATAAAAAAAAAAAGAACCTCACAAATTGTCACGAAAGCATGAAGATCTATAAATGATGATTTTTATATTTCACATGTTGCTGTGCCAGCAGGACTCATAATGGCTGACTAATCAAACACCACTAATTATCAACAGAAAATAGCTCAACTTTCCAAATCGCTGTGAATGCAATCGTGCCCTGATAAATCTGCTGTCGAAACCCCTTAAAGACATTTATTTCCCGGCATCGACGACGGATTCTGACTGAAGGATTTGTAATTAAAGTAGTTAGTTCAGCCGATATTCTCTCCTATACACCGATCAATACAGAAATGAGCAGGTAAACTGGCTGTTAACAAAGATCTCCTCCTCAGGGCCTTCATTTGCTGTTAAACAGAACGGATTTTGATGACTGTGTTCAGTTTTTTTTTCAATCTTTAATCCTGCTTTTTAAAAAACACTCTTAATCCACCGACACAGACTTAATGAGGAGTCTGAAACGTGCCAGACACACACTGATTTATTGACAGCACTGACAACATTAGTCTTCTCAAACATGTAATGGACTTCCGATCGTTCCATCCCGAAGAACGTGAAATTACATTTCAGGAATGGAGATGCTGTAACACGGAGCAATCTGCATAATGATAGGACTCCCATCAGCGCTCACAGGCCTCGGCCTCAGATCCCAGAGAGAGAGAGAGGGAATGAATCGCCTCGTCCCTCAGTCGTAGGTGTTTGTTTCCCGATTCGGTTTCCCGAACTAACTGCGTCTCCATCCTCTGTTTGTTCTCGGCTGTGGTTTTTGCGATGCGTCTTCAGGGATTCAGTTACGCCTCCATGTGTTGCAGAAACATAATTCGCACGTGTGTTTGTGCACAGCTGCCAGTAGATCAGATGGAAATGAGTCATTTCGATTGTCACTTCAAGCTGTTTTTTTTTTTTTATTCATGTGTCCCCAGAGTGAACTCATGTTAATGTTGTTACTGAATCATTGTGAGTTCAATTGGGGGTTTCTTTTATTAGTTAAAATAGTGACTGGGTTAAAAATCCTGTTCATTTTCATCACAGAGAAACAGATAATTAGCAGTAAATGTTAGCTATTCAAATCTCTGTATGTAAATAAACTGTTCCATTTCATTTATTTTACACTGTTAATTGTACAATCAATTTAAAATGCTATATTATTTTACTATGTTGATGTCTTTATAATTATTCCAACCCGATCTCACGACCAAGTCGTACGAATTCGACGAATGATTAAAAAGTGGCTAAAAAGTGACCTCACTCGTACGAATTAATACGATTTTGCTAAATCGTACATATTTTACGAATTGGTCAATTCGTATGAATTCGTACGAATGACCTACCCCTGACCCCGCCCCTAAACCTAACCATCACGTGGGTTTAGACAAATCGTACGAATTAGTACGAGTGAGGTCGTACGAATTAGTACGAATTAGAACCTTTTTAATCATGCGTCGAATTCGTACGAATTGGTCGTGAGATCGGGTTGAAATAATTATAAAGACATCAACATAGTAAAATAATATAAAAAATATGCTTTAAATCAGTGTCATTTGAACAGAACACGTTTTTTGCTCTTAAAAACACGAGACGCGCATAATGGTATGAAACTGCGGTCACTGTGATTTTACCAAGTAAGACGTGCTCCTAGATCAACATATTTTGTTCTTACCCAATCCCTACCCCTAAACCTAACCCTACCAATCACCTTTCCCTAAAACCAGAGGGTAATGAAAGGTGAATAACACTGATGTTTAAGGACTACACTCTGGTTCTAAGCCTAAACATGACATAAACTGTAAACGTGTCCCTCAAATCTGGTTGGAAAGTTGTTCCAGGATGATAAACAAAGTTGATCCAGGCACATGTGGTACTTGGTGAAATCAGCCGCAGCGCTGATGAATGGAAAAGAAGGCAGGGTCTCAAGCGTGACACGGTGAAAAACTGCGAGACGTGGTCTCATTGTGCATATTTAAATAGAAAAACGATTAGCTTACAGCACAGATTAATCAAGTCATCTCCACAAGAACTTCATGATCGCTTTCTGACGTTGTATGTTATCATACCTATAATCTTCATTCCACGTTCACACAGAGCACATTACCGGTGATTTACTAGTAATGTTACAACTTCTCTTAAAGGGTTAGTTCACCCAAAAATGAAAATGAAGTCATTAATTACTCACCCCCATGCTGTACCAACCCCGTAAGACCTTCGTTCGTCTTCGGAGCACAAATGAAGATATTTTTGATTAAATTTGAGAGCCGAATCACTACCACATTGGCTGCCTAAGGGAATGACACGTGACGGCCCAGAAAGTCAAAGAAGAAAATGTTTAAATATTCCATGTGCCTACAGTGGCTCAACTATAAGTTTATCAAGCGACGAGAATACTTTTTGTGCGAAAAAACAAACAAAATAACGACTTCCTTGTTGGCCTGAAACGAGACTTCCATAGATTTCCACGACGCATGCACGAGAATTGCGATCTCCTTCAACTACTTCAGTTCAATTCTCGTGCATGCGTCGTGGAAGTCTCGTTTCAGGCCAACAATGAAGAAAAGGAATAGTCGAATTTTGTTTGTGGTGACTGTAGAACCCAAAAGCCGAATCCCGGACATTTTGGGCGATCTCGAAACACATTTTCGGGAGACTTGTTGTTTCATTTTTTGAGACTTGTTGTTTAACTACTGCGCTGTTACCGGTAGGCGTGGCCTCCTAGGGCAGCGAAGCAAGTGCATTCTGGGAGTTGTTGTCTTTCATCTACATAAGCCAAAAATACATTTTTCTGGCTTTTCTCAGTCTAGAAAGCTCCAAATTCAAAAATAATTTCACATTTCTTCTACATAAATGAGCAATTTTAGTCTCCCCAGAGGTTAAGTATCCCTTTAATGGCCAATGTGTTTGAAGGCACGCGCAAATTCCAGAAAATCACTGGCAGTGTGAATGAACCAAAATGAAATGGTCCCGGGACAGGACAAGTTTCCGAACACATTATCGGTGTATTTTCCAGAATCTCTGTGTAAAAGGGGCTTTACTGGTAATTTGCTGGAACCAATTTACCAGTATTTTGGAAAAGCTCCTCCTGTTTACACATGATCTCTTACCGGTTATTTACCAGTAAAGTCTGTATGTGTGAATAATGTGTATACTTGTCATTTCTGTGTAATTATTTGTGAAATTCACTGGCAATCTCAGAGTGAAGATTGATTTTACAACCATATTTTTTCAGTGTTGTTTGATTCACCTCAAGTTGTTTGTTTTGAAATAATTAAGACTAAAGGAAAAGTACTTCCAGGCCCAAAGCCTCTGAGCAAATGAACAGTAACTGTGTCAATCAAAAGAAACAATTGAGCATATTGGCGACTCTTTTTAACAAAGAGTCCCCTGTTTATCAGCAGGAAGGCTTTGCAGTGACACATTTTCATTAAGGCTAAACGCTTTTCACTAAGTTCATTCCTGCTCTGTCGCTCTGATTGTCTCACTTCTCCCCACATCTTTTACTCCCGAGGTTCAATTGGTCAAACTGTCAGGACTTCGTTTAGTCCCGTGTTTCTAACGCTTTGCACCGCGCACGTCTCCGAGGCTTGTGTACGGAAAAGGAGGGCCTTGTTTTCCAAAGGCTTTGACAATCCGGCAGTCAGGCTTCAGTGGGCAGCGTTCATGCCGTGACAGCCATTGTCCCCGGAGAGTGACGGGGTCCAGAGCCGCCTGGAGCGGGAGAGAGCGGGAAAAGGGAAGCCTGATGAAATGCATTCAAGGTGAAATGATAGAGCTGCTTTATTTTCTTTCTTCTTTGTTCCTTGGGGATGTCTTGGATTTCAGCCGGTATGTGTACATGCGTCCCGGTGGTCTTCACCGTCTTCATTGTTGGGGATTTTTCCAAACTATTGTAAGATTTTACCATCGGTTTAGTGTGTCTGAGTATATCCAAGCTGTTTTCAGCGCTGGGCTTTCCATCGATTGATCTCATTGCGGTTCACATTTCCAAAGGCGGAATCACAAAACCAACAATGCAAAAAATATGTTTTCCAGTATAAATATAAACATTCTTAAATAAAGATACATTTACTTATACTTATAATATAATATATTAGGTCTTTTTTGCTGAAAAATTATCAAAATTAAGTGAGTTTATACTTTTAAATTTATTATAATAATGCATATTCATGCACCATTCATTTTTGACCAAAAAACGTTTAGTTGTTTTTTTTTTTTTTAGATTTTTTTTAGTTCATCTGAGTGGTATTTGGTAAAGTTTTTGGCACTTGCTGTGTTAAAAAAAAATCATGGACATGATTAAAAAAAGGTTAAATGGTCCTGAAAAATATATCCACACTTGTGCTCCTCGTGGTCAAAAATGAGTGCATTGGAAATGAATTGGAAACGTATTTCATCTAGTGGAAACGTTTGGTACTGCGTCCAAACAAAATCTAATTTTTTTTTAGATATCTACCTCAAATTTGAAGCACAACTTGTTTATAATCATTTTAATTTTCTCTCAGTTTTAGAGTAAAGTATTTTTTAGTAAATAAATATTTCATAAGAAAATTTGAAAGAGTATTTTTGTTCATTTTCATAACAATTAACATAAACTTCTATAACTTTTTTTTAAGTTGACTTTTTTTACTTTTTGACTGCAGAATTAATCTAAGTGTCGTCTTTAAAAAGAGATACAGTTTAAGTCTGTGCTCCAAAGTATTCAATATTTATAACAGAGCTTAATTTTGATAAACTTTTCAGAAAACAAGACTTAAGGCCATTGCACACTGAGTCCGAAATTTTCATATGCGTTTTTTCGTATTCGTCAGGCTAAAAATTCGTCACGCACAGAAACCTTGCGCACTGAGTCCGCGTATGTGTATTTATTCAACCTTTGCGGAAAAAAACACTCAAAAATACAAAATGGATTCATCAAGCAGTGATTGATTTTGTTGCCCTCTCTCTTTTTGAAGAGAGAAGAAAGAGAAAATATTGGGTCCATCCAATCCTGAAATTGCGCAGAGAGGAAGGAGAGTTCCACCTCCTTATCAAGGAGTTGCGAATTTATCCCGAGCGAATCAAAATTTACTTCAGAATGTCAGTGGAACAGTTTGATACTTTGCTTGCGATTCTGGAGCCACATATTAAAAACAAGACCACCAATTTCCTTGAACCAATCGAGCGATCCTGAACAGAGACTGGAAGTATGTCTAATGGACACACACAGGCACACGCGCGGCCCGGCGGAAGCGCTGAGCAGACAGAACAGCTGTATAGGCTACAGGTTATATACAGTGGTGGAATGTAACGAAGTACAAATACTTCGTTACTTTACTTAAGTACATTTTTCACGTATCTTTACTTTACTTAAGTACAATAAATAGTGCATACTTTTTACTTTTACTTCGTTACATTTTGCAGCAATTATTCTACTTTCTACTCCACTACATATCTACAACTTCTGTTACATTTTCGTTACATTTTCTGATCAGTTTTTCCCCTGCCAAAACGCAATCTGACCATCCGTTCGTTGCACGTTTGTCTCACCAGTGACGTTTGGTTGCCATAGATACAGTATATCAACCCGGTCACACTAAATGCGTCTCACACGCAGACGACTGTTTATCGTGCAACTCATAAGCGAATTTGTTGTGAATTTGAAATTTGTTTTTACGTGCATAGGAAACACACCGTGTGTAGTATATGTTTGGTTTGGTTAGGATAATGGCAAGCCAAGAGGTTCATAATTACAATCATTATTGAACTTAATTACAGGAGTAGGCTATTAGGTTGAATGAGTTAGAATTAAATGTTTTATTTTTCATTACAAAATAGACATTAAGATAATAAATTGTTATGCAAGTACTTTTACTTTTAATAGTTAAAGTACATTTAAAATAAAGTACTTTTTACTTTTTACTTAAGTATGGTTGTCATTGTGTTACTTCTACTTTTACTAAAGTAAATATTTATCTGGGTATTTGTACTTTTACTTAAGTACTGAGATTCAGTACTTCCTCCACCACAGGTTATATATTGTACCCAAATAATACATTAGTTATCGAATTGGCTGCTCAATCACACCTTAATTGATCTGAAATTTCAATCTGATTGAAAAGGGAGGTTTATTGCTATTATAATCCGATCGAGAGAACATATAAACACTTGATCGAATTGAAAAACGAAACTGAAAGGACTGCGCATGTGCAATGATGTGCGACACGAGCTCCCCTCGGCCCTGAATTGTCAAAAAACCTCTCAAAATGCTGGCTGTGGATGCGAAAAACGCAGAAAATCGAAGCCGATCCGATTTTTTTTTATGACGGACGAAAGTTTCGGAGACGGTGTGCAAAGCGTGATTGACATAACGTGAGGTCGAATTTTTTTTTTAACGTGCGAAAATTTCGGATGCGAATTTCGAGTGTGCAATGGCCTTTAGAGGTGGGGTATGTGGTTTTGTATTTAGGACTCGAAAAACTCCAACCAATCATTTCCACGACCACCTAGAATCATTGGACTGTAAGTGTGTCAATCAAACGGTCGTATCATGCCCCTCCCCCCTTGCGCACGTGTTCCCTTCGTGCGCATACTCAAAGCTCGTAACCCAGTCATAGTAAGTGCAAGTCACCCCGGTTCAGAGAGAGAGAGAGAGAGTATGTGCTATCTCGCGCATCTGAGTTTTGCAGATACAGGATTGCGCGTCCATGTTCTTTGAATGGGTGGAGTCAGGGCCAGCGTTGGAGGAAAGAAGGTAGGACCTTTTGAGTTGTGCATTTTCAAAATCTACCTTTAATATATTAAGTAATTTAGCTTGATTTAAGAATTGTATATTATATTTATATATATTTCTAAACATTCCTTTTACAGGAAGACTATAAATGTCATTTCAGCTCAAATTCAGGAGTAGGCTGGAACAACTGAATGTTACAGATGGATTGTGGTTGGGGTCGGGATGGGATAATCCCCTCAGGTATTGTGACACACCTGTCGATCATGGCTGACAGGGGAAAAAGGCATGAAATGCCCTAATGATGAAGCGCTTATCTGGCGGTAGAGCAACCAGATATCATTTCTCATTTTGAAGTTTTCTGAATCCCCTACTCCAGTCTTATCTTTACAGCAACTAGCTGGACCGGCCAAACGTGTCTCCTTTCTGACGCCATAAACCTACTCTGAGTGTCTGTCATGTCAAACGGTACAAAACGGATCTTCTCGCTTCAGAAAAACTGAGCAACATAAGGGCTATAGACCAAAACTGTTCAATATTTTTCTTTATTTACCTTTTTATAACAAGGAACTGTTAATACCGATGAACAAAATGTTATGTAAACGATATAAATACTGTTCGTTTTCTCACACAAACCGCTCGTTTCGTGTCTTAGGCCATCAATGTGTACTTACATTTACGAGTCATTAAATCATGTTTAATTTTGACTTCTCTGTGCATGCTCTTTGAGGTGGTGACCATAGACCTCCATTATATGACTGACAGACAAGAACGGTTTGACCTAAAAATATCAAAATTGAAAATACTGTGGAAACAATGACACCTACATCTTGGATGCCCTTGAGGTAAGCTAAAACATATCAAAAATTGATTTCAAAGTGAACTATCCCTTTACCAGCTGTAAACAGGGCCTTATTAGTTCAGTTGAGCAATAAGAGTCGCAGCAGGAGTCAGATTTCACTTATCACGTGAAGAGAGGAAGGACTGACAGGATGACAAAAATAGAATTTACTTTAAGATGACGTCTTCGTGTAATGACTCGCTTGATCTCTCTATTTCCATCCTGTTCATTGTCAATGTGAAGGTAATTGTTGTAATTAATAGAGCAGTCTTTATCCGAACAGATTTCTGAACGCCGCTAAATCTTTTTTATTAAAACGTTCTTAGATGACAACACAAATAGATTCATTGAAGTTCCAGAGTTCAGAAGGTTCCGCAGAACCGGAAAAACCCCAGAAAACCGCCGCACCCACGAATATATGTATATGCAAGCTAATTAACGGGATTCAAACACCTACTGACAGTGCTGAATGAATTATTGATGCAAAAATCATTTATTCTCGGTTATAGCGACGCCAGGCAACTAATTACCGCAGTCAAATTTGCATCGTTAACAAAAGACGACAGAAGCCATGCGACTGACGGAAGATCACTGCAGAGAATTAGTGTTTCTGCACAGGGAAACAATCCTCAGTGCTTCCGATGGCCAGTTTGTCTGCTCTCCAGATTGCATTCCCGCTCTTCAAATACTGTAAATCTGATCTTGATAATTAGTTTACATATGGCAGGCTGTCCAAACAGGATCAGGCCTCCACTGGACGACACTCCGTATGAAATAGTTTATTCTTTCACTGCCAATTAGCTTTTTTTTTTCAAGAATAACCGACTTTGGCTTCATTATATCCTTGTGTTGATGCATATAGCAGGGGGGGCAGAACTGGCTGGAGAACTGGCACGGGTCAGAGATGACTTTCACTTCTCTAATTGGATTTCCTGACGAGTTCACAGAGCTGGACAGACGCCAGCCGACTGCATCTGGGTTCGCTCCTTCAAGCCTCAGCGGTTCACTGATTTTCATTCATTACGTTGGCGTGTGAAAGCGTTCCTCAGAATAGGGAAATTGGAGGAAAATCACCAAGTGACTTCCAACAGGAAATGCAGGTGAATGATCTGAACAATCACAACTGTGATAATGCTCTGGTGACACGGGGCAACTTGAGGCGATATGGATTTTTCCATTGATAGTATTTTTCCCTAATGTTTTATTCCTATATAATACCCAATGCATTCTCATCCCAAGGCGTCATATACTGACACTTTTGCCAATGCGTAGACATCCAAAGCACATGGCACCCTTTAGCGTTAATATAACACGCTTCGGTTTTGGGTAGGTTTAGGTCTGGGGTAGGGTTAGGGTTAGACCACAAGGAGGCGCCATCTGCCCCATAAAGGGTGCCACAGAATACCACAGCAAGTGCTTGGGAGCACTTTGACTCAGTGCATATATATATACTGTATATATATATATATATATATATATGGACTCGGCGCAGTAATATCATCACTCCGGAGAGTGAGAGGGGGGGAGGACTTTTCACGAGTGATGATATTACTGCGCCGAGTCGAAGCGCTCCCAAGCACTTGTGGTATTCCGCCATACAATATAGTTATTCACTTTACACGCTTAGAAAAGCGCAACGTTTTATTTTGTGTCACCGTCCTAGGTCGAGTTACACTGCTCGAGTAACTGTATTAAATCAAGCGGCAACCTCCCCGTCTCTCTCTTGAAGCCAACACGGAAGTGAATTAAACTGCAATTTATCAAGTGGCCGCTTGAGGCAGGCTGCAGAAGCGAGTCAAATCTGTATCTCCCCCATGTTAAAATGCCCAACTTCACAGCAGAAAAAAACATGTTTATAGCCTGGAGCAAAAAGTGGCTTTGGTCTATAGAGCTCATTTTTCCCTTCATGACAACTGTGAGGGGGGTGAATTTTTTTACAACTCATCTGTTTAAATTATATTTAAGCCTTAAAGTTCTGCATAATTAAGGGCGTGGCCACTTGAGTGACAGGTGGATTCTTGCCACCGCTTTCACTGCTAGTCGTTTGTCTGCTGTCTGTTAGCGTCACCCTCAGCTGTGTTTGTGCTTTTCCGGGATTATTTCACACAATTTAATACATGTATTACATTCGCCCGTGCACGCCGTTGGATTCCGTCGCGGCCAAATTCAGATTGTAAAATGGGCTGAATTAAAGCTCTTTACGAACTTGACGTGAGATGCCGACTGACGTGTGGTTGCCTTGAATCACTGTCACATGCACAAGCTTAGAGCAATATTGTAAGTAATTAATACATTTTTAACTAGCAGAATATATTCTGATGCATCACGATGCACATAGTTGACTGCTTGTATGTTGTGAGAAATATGTGTGATCTGTGTTATGTACTTGTATACATGCTTAACTTGCCCCCTTGTGAGATTAATAAAGTTGATTAAAAAGTAAAGTAAATAGTCTCACTTTTAGTTACGTCTTAACTATTATAATATTTCGAAGGGCAAAACATGAACTTTAACCATTGGCTTTACTTTTTCAATCAGCTGTCAATTCAGCGGCAGTAGCATAGCATTAGCACCTCAGCTCCACCCGCGTCCCGCCTCTTTGACCATTTTAATTTATCCGGTAGTGACGAGAGGTGACGCACTACCAAGATGGCGACGGCCGGCTCCGCCCACTTTAGGCTTCAAAAACGCTCTTCAGAAACCTATGGGTGACGTCACGGACACTACGTCCATATTTTTTTACAGTCTATGATTTAAATAGGGAAAACTTGGAGGTATTTGGTCGCTTCTCTGCTTGGCCCATATTGAATGAACTGGGCTAGTTACGTGCGATCAAAGTGTCTCGCGCGCCAGAGCGATTGACGACAGAGGTATGCATCAACTCGTCTTAGTTAAGGGAATAACATAGTTTAATATGAAAAAAACGGTGGAGTATCCCTTTAAATCTCCTTTCTTCCATTCTGATGCTCACATCTAAAAGCGTTTCTGCCATGTGATTGGCTAATTAGATGTTTGCATTAACAGCAGTTAAACAAGTGTATCTAATAAAGTGGCCAGTAAGTTTGTTGCATACATAAAACAACAGGATTTAAAGAGCCCCTATCATAGCATTTGAAATGTTCCTATTTTTGTTTTAGGAGTTTAACAGTTTAACATGCTTGCAAGGATAAAAAACACTTTATTTGTCTTATAACATGCATTTATTTTTAATTGATTTGCTCACCGACTCCCAAATGATTCGTACAACGACTCATTTTTCCAAACCACTCCTTTGCGTGACGCTAATCGGCGGTGATTGGTCAGATGACAGATCCAGTCAGTTATTGTTTGTTAGCATAACGCATAAACATATTGATAAAGCACTGCAGTACTACAAGACGCTCTATTCTTTATGACGACTCCAATAACAGCGACAAACATTTCACATATTTAAAAAAAAATGACATTGGAGACCTTGAAGCTGCGCTGAGCGTAACTTACACACACACACACAGATACACGCGCACACACATACTGCCTCGCGCCCCGACGCAACAAAACCGTTCAAATCCCATAAAAGCAACAATTCTTAATAATACTTCCAGGTTGTGATTCGAAGGAGAAAGCTGATCCATATACACTGGGTAAGTAAGTTACTGAGCCCTCCTTCAGGAACAAGCGCTTGCGAATCCACATTTGAATTCATTTATGTTTTTGAACAATTCGTAATTAAAGTGATGAGAACACAATCGGGCTATACTGTTGTGGTATCGTTGCAAATATGAACTCTAACCGCCGATTCTTCACATGCTCGTCCCTGGTAAATGAAAACAAAGTGGCTGAACAATCTTTGCATTGTAGAACACAGCGTCTTCTCGACATGATGCTATGATGAAGTATTTGAATGTGTAGACTTCAAGTTTACACTTCCGTCTGCGCGCGGCCAGTATGTATCCACGTCACGACGAACCAGCTAATGACTCGTTTCAAAAACAATTCATCTCAGTCGACTCTCACTTTTGAAAGACAATAACTTTATATACGGTGCACTTTCAGATATAAATCTTTGCAGGATGTTTTCATTCCCTTAGAGCTATTCAAAAATCCATGATAGGGGCTCTTTAAGATCTGACAGAACTGTCATCTGAATGATGAATCAGTGTATTTTGTAAGAAGCTGCAGTGTCTTTATTATTCCATTCATGTGTTGATGGACCAGCAGCATGTACAGGATAACTGGCCTTGATATCTGTGAATTTCTTATATGTGTGTGCTCTGTGTGACAAATCCATGCATGTTTGAAATAGATAATGCTTGCACTATCTGTATCCGCAGGCCATGCTTAATCCACAAACTCTGTTGAAACGTCCCAGAATGGGATGGAATAACCACAGGTCATTTGTTGACTCACCTTTTCACCGATCACAGGACAGACGGCACCAGTTTTCATTTGGACCGAGGATCTGAATGCATACATTTCTGCATTGACTCCTCTGGGGTTCAAGAAATGAGATCACATGACCAATGCAGTATAGCTGTAAAAATGGAGCTTCCTAATAACTGTAAAGACAAACGATGAGACGAAATACAGCTCCATTGAGAGGTTCGTGACGTGTGGATGTTCATGAGAACTCGGCTCTTTTCTCTCCCAATATACTCTGGTGTCATTGATGCATCAGGTCGATGCAGTATCTAAAACTATAGCATGATGTTATGATAGCATGTTTACATTCAGAAATTCACTAATATTCATTTATATATAAATCATACTTTTTATTTATAATATTAGCTTTTTAGGACAGCATGCAATAACAAATGTGTGTTTCCGAGGCTGTCTGCTGTGTCGTGATAGGCAGCAGCGCAGAGCAAACTCTCCCATCCGTTCCAGCGGAGTCGGACCTCATGTTGCCAAGCAATACTCAAATATGGGATAAAAATACATACAAACAGACACAAATATTTGGGTCAAACCATTTCTAATTCGATTTTTATCCATACATTTTAGAATGGAATCAAATTTAACAATGTAAATACATGGGAAATATTTTCTAATTTCTAAAGCATTTTTAATTTGCTTTCTTTTATCAATGCATTTTATTACAAATAATACAAAATACAATACAGTTACTTTTGACTTTGTCAGTTAAATCAATGTGTGAACTTTTAGCAAGTGCTCTTACATGAAAATTAAGTAATATATTCAATAAATTATTATTATTAATTATATATTTAATAATAATCTTACATATTTTAAATGTATGCCCATGTTTGTGTACTGTGAAATTAAAAATGTCATTAAAATAGAAGTCAAGAAAATTTCAGCATTCTGTTTTCTACCTCAATTCAAATTCAGGAATTAAATTGTCATTCAGTTCAGTTCTGAATGGCACCCGTGATGTTGTCTACGTATGCAGTTTTAGATGATCGAGCGTTTATTTATTACAGGCACAACCCCCGTCGGTCTGCTATCAATAACTCAAAGTCATGAATGATTAAAATAATGAGTCATTAAAGCATGTGCTTCAGTCTGAAATGTGACCAGCAGATTTTACACACGGCTCCTCATCCTGCCGTTAATTCATAGTCCGAACAGTGGGACGTCTTCTCATGCTCAATCCATCTCACTTTATGAAGCCCAAAATGCCATTTTTCTTACCAATGTCTATTCAGGCCAAAAGGCAAAGTGAGCTGCGCATGATAAACGATGATTACCGTGAGAGGTGAGTGGCAGACGGCCTCGAGTGAGGGTGTCAAACAAAAACAGGGGCAATAATGCCAACTATCCTCGGGCACTGCTGCCAGGGTCGAACCTCTTCCTGAGGCTGCCAATCAAAAGTCCCAGAAGCACCAGATAAGACCAGCGCCGACTCGCAAACTGGCTTTAAATGACAATGAATTTGTGGCAGCCAGTCCTTGAAATCATGCTCAAGTGAAATAACTTTCTTTAACTTTTCTGTGACTGCAAGAAGTCTATCTATCTATCTATCTATCTATCTATCTATCTATCTATCTATCTATCTATCTATCTATCTATCTATCTATCTATCTGTCTGTCTGTCTGTCTGTCTATCAGCCTGCTTGTCTGTCTATCTATCTATCTGCCTGTCTATCTACAGTATCTATCTATCTACAGTATCTATCTATCTATCTATCTATCTATCTATCTATCTATCTATCTATCTATCTATCTATCTATCTATCTATCTGTCTGTCTGTCTGTCTGTCTGTCTGTCTGTCTGTCTGTCTGTCTGTCTGTCTATCTGCCTGCTTGTCTGTCTACTGTATCTATCTATCTATCTATCTATCTATCTATCTATCTATCTATCTATCTATCTATCTATCTATCTACAGTATCTATCTATCTATCTATCTATCTATCTATCTATCTATCTATCTATCTATCTATCTATCTATCTATCTATCTATCTATCTATCTATCTATCTATCTGTCTGTCTATCTATCTGTCTGTCTGTCTGTCTGTCTGTCTGTCTGTCTGTCTATCTGCCTGCGTGTCTGTCTGTCTATCTATCTATCTATCTATCTATCTATCTATCTATCTATTCTGTCTATCTATCTATCTGTCTGTCTGTCTGTCTGTCTGTCTGTCTATCTATCTGTCTAGCGGTCTGTCTGTCCATCTCTCTGTCTGCCTATCTGTCTGTCTGTCTGACATGATGATGATAATGATAACCTGATTAAGCATTAATAAGGCACATGTAATTCTAGGTCAGGTGATTGTGCTGTCGACAATAACTCATGTATAATCAATGTCAGAGGATGAATTAATCTCTCCTTGACCTTGATTTTGCAGTTGCACAACTCTTCTCACAACTCTTCTGAGTGTACATGTACTTTTTTAACCTTTTTGGCTTTTGCAGTTGGGTTACTGTATTTTCACAGTATGCAAGTGCTGAATATACAGACATCTAATTACAAATCAAACTCAAATAACAAGCACGCAAAACAAAAGAACAGAAATAATAGATGCAATGTTGTTGAAACTGTAGAAAAGTCATGCATGTCAGGTGGTTTAACACAAGACTTGTGTATCGCATTTTGGAAACTCGACTGTCTTCACCCGTGTGTGCTGTCGACTTTTATAAAAATTTCAATGCTGATCCAACACACTTTAAACATTTAAATGTCAATCTCAACCAAAATGAGGCTTTGGATCAAAACTCAAAACAAAAATAAAATTCAAATTCTGAAATTGTCTTTCTAAATTCAATGAATTAAAGGCTGCTGAGGTGCTCTCAGTTTTGGTGGACATCAAACACTGAGGTTGTTCATTTGTTGATCTTCCACAGTAAAGCAGAGAAAAATAATTACCGTTTATTTTAATTACTCCAGTTCCACCGCTACAAAAGTGAATCCATAATCTCTCGTAAAAACAAACACACTGATCTCGTGTTTGTAGAGTTGTTCAACTTGCGAGCATTAACAGGAACCGTAAGAGCCGGAAGCCTCGAAGGCCCGGTCTGCGCGGTCTGCTTGTTTGTAGCGAGGAGACGAGTGTTTTTCCTCCTGCTTGGATGCGATGGCTCTCCGGAGGCTTTCGGGAGGTGTTAAACGTTCCTTCTGATGTGCTTCGGCAGGGGAGACAGCTTTGATTTCAGATAACCTCATTGTTTTCAGATCAGACGCTGGCTGGATCTGGACTTTAAGATGTGATCGATAACAATGCCATTAAGATTCCGTTCGCACCACTCATGTTCCTCAGCCTCGACTTCATTAAGACGAGGGCTTTTTCCTTTGATTTATTCTCAGCATTGGCACCGGCTGGCGGTCTGTTTATTTGTTTCCTTTTGTCATTCACGATTTGTGTGATTCTCCACAACACCCTTTTGTTACCTCGCTGATGTGATCTGTGATGTTTGTGCCAGATTCGTATCAAATCAATCCCATCTCTGAGAATGAAAAGTCAAATATGCTCAGGTGATCTCAGCCTCTTTCTAACAGAAGGCACAATGTTCATCTCTGGCTTTATGCCTTTATTTATTGAGTTTCACGTGAAAGTAATATTCATTTCGATAAAATATGCCGAAACAAAAGATTAATCCATATGCAAAGCAAATCTGCATAAATTAGGGATGAGTTGGAGCAGCAAAGTGAATCAGATTTATCAGATTGTTATATAGCAAGAGCTTAGTGATTTTAATCACGTGTGCTGTCACCAGATGCACCATTTTCTACTCCAAAGATGCACATCGAAGGAGGGCCTGAGCTATATCTACAGAGCAGAAACTCTTTTGACCACCCTAGCAACCACATAACACCCTGGCAACCATCCACAAAAAGCACAGGTAGCACAACTCACAGTCTCTTTTTCATAAAATAGTTTGTGAAAGGTCACCTTGGTCAGAGATGCATTAGTCAGACGGGAATTGGAAATGCACTGGGATGCGTCACACACACAATGTGAATGCAATATGTTCATATTTATATATACAAATAAATACACAAGGATGTGCATTGCAGATATGAATAAGAAATGAAGGATGCTTCTGTTATCACTCAAATAACATATTCCTAACTCTGTAAACCCAAGCTTTTCTTCTCGCATATATTTGTGTGTCTGCACAGATCCCCCGTGAGGATTTGCAGGATGATGCATGAAATGCCAATTCCACTGCAGTATAGAAGAGGACTGATACCAGACGTCCATGTTTCCAACAAACAGGTGCATGCGTTTCAACTCACACATTTCTCCGAGGCAGAATAACAGTTACCAAACCTCCTGTTTATAACCTTAAAAGATCCTGCGCCAGCTCACAATAAGTCATAAATCCTGGAAATGAAATCTGCCGCGTATATGTGGCTCCCATCCAGGAGATACAAACACACACACACACACACACGCTGCTGATACGGCAGACCGTCTACAATCTCCCTGAATCTGAATAATGGTGCTGCCGAAACGTCCCTGAGATCCATGCGGGACTCTATATTTCTTCAATTGCCAATAAAGGAGGAGTCATGGCGCCAATAATGGCTATCATGGAGCGTCTGCGGTGATGATACGGGCTGATGATGGACTCCTCCTTCAACAGATGAGGTGAGAAATGTGATGCAACCAAACCCATGGCATGTTTTGGAGTATAAAAAGCAATACAATATGCAATTATTGATTTCATTTGGAAAATACGATTCACGTACAATAACAACAGTGCTGGGTGTATTGTGATAAAATATAAATGATTGTGATTTTAACAGTAAAAGACTGTAAAAATGCTACCGTGAAAAACTGTTAATTGGTTAACTGAACCTTTCCTTACTCTAGTCTATACGGTAAATAACTGATTTATATAATGGTACATTAAATGTAATTTACTGTAAAATACTGTTAAATTTACAGTATTTGGAAGTGAAAAGTGAAAAGTCATTGTATAATTTACAGAAATTGACATTCCCACAATTCCCTGCGTGACACTTCACATTTAATGTATTTTAACTGTTTCTTAATCATTTTCTTGTTTTTTTTTCTTCTAATCAGTTATGTACATTAGGGTTTTATGTTACATGTATAATGTTTTTTAAATTAATGCTTATTGCATTTTTTTTTATTTTAACATGTTACCATGATGGTGTTTAATGTTTGTGTGAATAACACTGTGCAGCTTCTATATGATAGTATGAACTTTCTTGTGGAAGGGCTGATTATGATGAAATTTGATTGATCATGTGACTCATTGTTGTGATTGTTGTCGAACAAAACAGATATTAATACTTCAAAAGGTCAGTAAATTAACATTATATCAGATAATGAAATAGGGTATATTGCTGTAAAATTAAATATGGTTAAAAGTCTGTAAAACCTCAAATTTTGCTACCATATTTTTAACAGGAAAACTCTGGTAACCACAGCTGCCCATTTTTTCCCCTGTAAATTTAACTGTGTAATTAATAACTGTAATTTAATTGCATTTTCTCTTGAAAAAGTAAAGTAGGGGATTATTTTTCATTTTTTCTGTAGGCCTAGTTTAGTTACAGTGGTTACTCTTTATGGTCCCCTTTGCACATTCTGTTGACTTAAGTTTCAACAATATTATTGATCTCCTGCGTTGACTGCATTATATAAGAACTGAGCTGAGATGGACAATGACATCACGCTTTTCTCCAGAGCAACTATTAATTAGCCAAATTAATAACGTTTTTCCAACAAAAATGGACCATCACTGAACTTACTTAAGCTGGACCATGACACTATTGCCTTAGAATCGAACTTTGTTGCATTATTTCCTGTTATCTCTGTAAAGCTATACTATAACTATAATTTCAATTCATATAATTGTGTTAAAAAGTTCAAATCTGACATGTGTAGGCCTACAAAGGGTAAAAATTCATACTAGATGAATATTTAAACGTTAGATCGGTGATCGCCAAAGTGATATTAATCTATGTGGTGTGATCGATTGCTTTTGTCTTCCACCCAAGTTTCCGGGGAAATCGCGGTCTTTTCCTCATAAACATCAAGCTAACACTAAAGTTTTCAGTGAGGAAATCGACGCTATCACTCTCGTGATTATTTCTCCCCTTGAAAAGGTGCGTTGTTGATTATAAAACTGAGTTGAGTAAATTTAATGATGATTTAACATGTTAAGAGTGTTGAATGTGTGTTTAGTAACATGTTGAGTAACTTTAAGTGAGAGTTAAGTTTAAAATGTGCGTGTGTGAGCGGAGCCCTCGCTCGGATAGAGAAAAATAGCTTCGTAATAAGAGCAGCCGCCATTTTGTCAATTGTGAATTAACACATAGATGCAGTTTTTCTCAGTCGCTTTGGTGCATTTCTCACATCACTATTTACATTTGCACAACAGTTAGTTCAACCTCCACAACATTTTGTCATTTGTGCACATCATAGTAGCAGTTTCTCATTCCTTCCAACAAATTGCAAATGCTTTTGGACATGCATCAATTGCTTTCATACAACTCTCTGCTGTTTTATAACATTATCATTTGCTGTCATATCAGTCCAAATTAACTATACTTGTGAATGTTGAATAGTCATTCCATATAAAACTAATAGTCCTCATTTCATTGCTTGAGTCATCACATACAAAAATGTTAAACTAGTTGTCAAAATCCGTCAAGCAAATTTTTTTTATCTTTAAAAAAACCCTTTTTATCCTAAATCGAACAAATTCTCGCAGGTGAACCTCAGCTCTCACTGATGAGAAGAGATGTGCATGAATGATTTACAGTATATGTATTCTGTATGTTCAGTTCCAATATGTACTGTGATATTGTTTACAGTTGTGCACCGATCTACCCAAAGGGAGTTTATGTTTGTTGTAAATAAGGGTGTATTTTTTTTTCTTTTGCCCAATGCTCTGAACAAATTAGAATTGCAAAGACTATGCAGTAAAAATGTGAAACATACGTATTCAGTGTCTTGTACTCAATTACTGTACCTCACTAAATACAGTAATGTGAAACAAACTTTACTGTAGTTTTCAAATGGCTGTGCATATAGTTTATAGGACTGTCTTGAGCATTTTCAGGTAGTGTCACCAAGATCTGACTTTTTTTGCATTGTCAAACACTTACAGAGTAAACTGTCATCATAATGAAAACATGACAAAGCCATTTGACTATCTTGTTCATAAATCATAATCACTGGTGTTAGGACTTTTCGTCTTGACGACACTGACACTTTCAATGACATGAATACTTGCTTTTGAGAAATGAGTTATCCATTTTAAGCAAGTGACACTTTTGCATGTTATCAACTAAGTTTTGGAGTTTGTACTAATTGTTTTGAGAACTGCATTAACTGTTTTGCAAATGTAAATAGTGATGTGAGAAATGCACCAAAGCGATGGAGAAAAACTGTAATATCAATTTTGCTGTGTTATTTGTATAATGTGATATGAATTTATTGACAGGATAGCCCCTTGAGATGCAACATCTCATTTTCAAGGGGGTCCCAAAAACATAAGTCCTAAAACTTGTGTTTCAAGCACTTTATTGATATTTTTTTTTTTTTTGGGTAAATGTAGTATGTTTATTGAGCTAAAACTACTTTTTGCTTGATTGACAGCTGTTATATTGGAAAAATGAGTTTATGTTCCAGTGAATTACAGAGTAACTTATGCTGTTGTGACTTGAATAAGCCCTATAAAGCTACTATTTTCTGTAGATCTGTAAAATGTATTATTGTTGAAAAAATAACACTAAAGTTTTCAGTGAGGAAACCTGACTATTTCTCCCCTTTTTCAGGGGTGTAACATTTGCAGATTTTAAGCAGTCTACTAATACAGTGAGAGAGAGTTAGTTGACATGTGAAACGTTACCCGCATGTCTAAGGGGAACCATCGAAATATAGTGTTACCATAATAGTTATTTATGATGTAATTGCGTTAAAAACTGTATAAACTATAGAACTATCCTATATAAAACAATAATCAATCAATCAAATTTTATTTGTAGAGCACCTTACAACAGCCAAAAGGTGCACAAGCCGCTTTCCAGTAAAAACATCAATGGACAACAATATATAAAAACACAAGTGTAGCCTACCCTACATAATAACAAGCAATGGAATCGAGATGGAAGCTACATTTTAAAAGCTTTTCTAAATAAGTGTGTACTCAACGAAGTACTCAACGAAGTAATACTTAGTAAGTGCGTTCCACAGCCCACAATAAGTCAATAGTGGATTTAACATCGAAATTTTACGTCCAATGTATATAAAAATTTGTGTTTTTAATGTAACCTTCTCCCTTTAAACAATTAGGCTGTTTTTAAGAATCAGTTGAAGAATAATTTATGCATTTTTAAATGACTTATTTGAACGAAAATTCAAAGAGTTTCATATCTACACTTGTATTGTTCGACTGGTCGACGTTGATAAGGGATTTAGAAAGTAATAAGTAATGCAATACTTTTTGGAGCGAGTAATTAGTAATTTTGCGTGGTGATTAAGTACTTTTTTAGAGTTACATACCCAACACTGATTAACAGTTAAAAGTTTGTAGTCATTAAGATTTTTTTTAAAGACGCTCACCAAGCTGCATTTTTTTTTTTTGAAAATGCTGTAAAACTGTAATGATGTAAAATATTATTGTCATTTAAAATGACTGTTGTCTATGTCAATATATGTTAAAGTGCAATTAATTCCTGCATGTGATCAAAGCAGAATGTTCAGCATCATTACTCCAGTCTTCAGTGTCACATGAGCCTTCAGAAATCAATATGATGATTTTCTGCTCAAGATACATTTCTTATCATCGTCAACATTGAAAACACAAATAAAAAAAGAAATATAGCCTATTATATGACCATTTGAAACTATATTATAATGTGATTCGTGACATTTAATTCAAAGAGCATTCATTTTGATGGTGAAGACGTAACAAAACAAGTTATATGATAAGTAATACAGCCTCATTGTTCTTTCGGCGACTGCAGTGGTTCAGAGTTGGAGGAGGTTAGTGTTTTGAAGGATTGGGATGACAGCTCTCAGGCAGGATCACTCATTTGCATGGCTGGTTTAATGATACCTCCGCAGATGTGCATGTCGATGTGTAGATCCTCATCGGTTCATCGGGGCTTGAGTCTGTCGTGCAGTTTAAGTGCGTGTTGTTAAATAAGACATCATCAGCTCTTCGATTTTCTCCACATCTGCGCTGGTGCGTGTGTGAGAAGAGCGTTCACTCTCAGAGAGCTTTTGACACCTTCACATTTCAATTAGATGAATTATATTTGAATATGGAGAGGTTTCCGGGATTAAAAGCGGCATTTCAGGTTCAATGGTGGGGTGCACATTGTGTGGTTTCATCTCATCTCACGGCAGATTTAGTCATGTTTCTTTCCATAAAACCAACAAAATCATTTGATAATTAAACCATGCTGTCTATTAGAGCGAGAGCAACAGCAATGACACTACTAACTTAATTTACAGATTACTGCGGGTTTAATATCTTTCTTTTAATATCTATCTGTCAGTTTTGAAAATAATTTTTTTAATGAATTTTCTCAATAATGGAATTTTGTTCATTTTTACCCCAAAATAAGACTCTTGTCAGATTTTGTCAATCTTCAGCATTTAATTTAATAATTTTTTCATCATATCATGAAATGTATTTGATTTAAAAAAAAAATGTAAATGAAAAAATGATTAAAAAAAGATTAAACTAAATTTTGAATTCATTGACTTAATTGAATTCTTAATTAGGTTTTTTTTTTTACCCAAAATTATATAATCTACTCATCTGTCACAAAAAAATATATATTTTAATTATTTTAATTTAAAAGATTAAAATAGAAACTTAGAAAATCCTCTGCGTTTAATTTGATCAATTTCTTATCATATCATAAAATACATTTTAATAACATTTTTTTTTTAATTGAATAATTAAATTAAATATATTAGTTAAATGTTTTTTAAGATGGCTATTCAAAATTAATTTAAAAAAAAAATATACAATGGCAATTTTAAATGCATTTTAATTGACCGTTTTAATAAATTATAAATAAGTGAATTTTGTTCATCTGTCACAATAATATCTTTTATATATTTAAATTTGGCTGATATTTTAGCGATATATTAGAGATTCATTTGGTAAATATATCATATCATGAAATGGATTTCAAGATTTTACTCAGTAATAGGACAGCAAAAAGCACCATATTCCCACACATGTAACTTTAAGTGAGCGCTTTAATGTTTCTCTGTTTTGGTGTAGGGGTTTAGATGTGATTCAGGCTCATTCATCACGTTCTGATGTGACTTTAATCTCGTCAGAGACTGTTTTTACCTGTCTGGAAATGCAGAGGCTGCTGACGTGTCGTTGTGTGTTTTGCTTGTTTCTTTGGAAGCCCAATTATGATTAATGGCATGAGACACAACAACACAAGCTACATGAGCATGTAATCATCATTAATTACTCCAGCTGAATGTGCTGTTCTTCCTCGGGCATTAAGTGTGTTAACAAAAACACTCCACACCGATGATAGAAACACAAGGAGGATTCAGTCCAAGTTACCTAACAGCTGGTAGAGGTTGGCCTACAATTTCTTTTAATTTCATACAAGCTTTAAAGTTCCCCATACTAAACTTTTTTTCAGATATTTTGTGTGTTATTATTATCTTTTAGTGTGCATTAGAGCTGTTTGTGAATGTAAAAGGTCTGTCAAATTTCAATGATCTAAGTAACACATTTTCATAATGCCAGCCAATGATCTTGATTGACTGCCAACGTCTACTTTGTCCCTCGAACACTGTAGTTATAGTAGCTGAGACTGGAAGAGTTTAGCTGTTTTCTGAGACTAGGCCATGCGAGCAATTAAAGCAGAGAGCCTAAGTCCCTCCCCTTCCGGTCGACCACCGTGGGACCTTATTTCGGAAAAATATTGTATGGTAGTCAATGGCGAGAGACAATAAATATTTTGATCTCGTTTGAATTGTGCCCTGAATTACACATATGATGTTCGTCAATTTAATAGATACATTTTAAAGTAAAGAAAGTCGCAGTTTGATGTAAAATCGTTG
Source organism: Pimephales promelas (assembly GCF_988280905.1). NCBI lineage: Eukaryota > Metazoa > Chordata > Actinopteri > Cypriniformes > Leuciscidae > Pimephales > Pimephales promelas. The sequence goes on from NC_142791.1 coordinate 25,316,240, forward strand.
AGGTATAAGACTGAAAATACGTAAAGACTACAAACCCCAAAGGCGCACATTTTCTCTCAATGAATGAAGCTAACTTTACTGAGGCTAATGTCTGTCATTGTTTCTATAGTCTTGCGTTACAATCAGGGCTGTAGTACTCGAGTCTGGTTGGACTCGAGACCGTTTTTCTCAAAACTGTGTCAATTTCGGTCTTCGTGAGTATAATGGTCTAAACATAGTCTGTTTTGTCTTTAATAAGCATATAAAACTCATGCCAGTATAATGAAGAGAGAATCCATGCACTAGCATGGCAGTAACCATATGTGTCGTCGGTCATTAATTTTGTCGTCAAAACAACAAAAGAGAGCTTTAAGTTAAAGGAATCAGGATTAATAACCTATGTGTTTAATTTATTCAGAACTAAAATACCATCCAGTGTTATTTTCCATTTGATTACTTTATTCAGTTTCTGTCTATGAATACTAGACCTATTCAAAAACGTTTCTCTTTATTTGTCTTTATTTGTATCTTTATTGTATTTATTTGTGTAACTTTTTTCAATTTAATTGAAAAATTTAAATCAAGCCTTGTGTTGTGTAAATTCTTAACAACATTACCCCATTGTAAAAAATGCAATGAGCACAAACATTTAGGCAAGATCAATTTAATAATTTTGTTTGGCAAAAACGAAATTTTTTTATCCCGTCCTGGACTCGGTCGTGACTCGGACTCGAACCTTTTTGGACTCGGTCTTGACTTGGACTCAACTAGTCCTTGTCTTGGACTCGACAAAGGGGGTCTTGACTACAGCCCTAGTTATAATCGTAACGTTACGCCGTCATACCTGAGTGTTTTGTACCAGACTGCACACACACGAGCAGCGGATCTCACTCGTTGTTTCGCTTCCCGGGAGAAGTAGTTCATAGAGCGATTTTCACATAAAATTAAATGTTACTCTTCTGTTTTATGACAAACTGCGACGTTTTTGACTTTCAGAATTATCTTTTAAATTGACAAACATCATATGTGTAATTGAGGGCACAGTTCAGACGGAATAAAAAGATAAGTTGTCTCTCGCCATTGACTACCATTCGTATTTTTTCCGAAATAAGGTCCCATGAGTCAGAAGCGGAGGGGCGGGACTTAGACTCTCTATTACAACAGACTGGGCCATCTGACCAATCAGAGCAGAGTAGACCAATCATAACAGGCGGAGCCATCTGACCAATCAGAGCAGATGAGGCTCTTGGAAAGGTGGAGTTTAGATGGACAAGAGATGATGCTGCAATGTATATTATGCGAATTCGGATGCATGCACATCTATTGTAGGAGACTCCAAGACTAAATTAGGAACCCTTTACGTCACATAATAGGCACTTTAAATGAAAGAAAAAACACATTGTTGATGCTTTTAAAACTGAGATTAATATTCAATGAATGTTCAATGGAGAAAAATAAACATATTTACCCTTAAGAAACCAACATATCTAAATAAAATACATACAAAGCAAAATCTAGAGGGTCTGCTTTTGTGCTTTGCTTCTTAATATCTGTATTCTCTAAGAATATGTGAAATCTAGAATTATGGCAAAATACTGATAATCCTGTTGCTCATGTTGGGTTATTGAAATAAAAAAAAATTGAAATTGAGGTTCAGCAAATCCGTTGATCTTTGTAGGTCCATTTTGTGTAAATGCGTTCCTCGCGTCTTACCTTGTTGTGAAAAATAATAACCGGCAGGTTAATATCTGTGATTTGCACGTGATAAATATTCTTTATGGCCGCATTAAACTCTACAATTTCATGCCGCCTGGCTTCAAGTTGAATATAGAAAGCTTAATGGAGCCATATGAAGCCATGCATAATTCATGATCTCTATATATCTGAGAATTACACTCGAAATAGCTGAGTGAAAAGGGTATAAGTGTGCCGTGTCAAAGTGCTGAGTGACAAGTTTGATGGCCTCTTAACACACAAGTGAATCCGACGGCTGTCTTCAGTTCTCTCACAGATTTGTGATTTCTGTGACATGATAAGCTGGCAAGAGACAGTGTCACAGACCTCCTCTCCTGCAAGGGTTTGCTAATGTAATTATGTTTAATTGGGGATCTGACAGCAGAAGACTTAAATTAATAATTAGCTTTTCAAAGGAGAAAACAATTACTTTTCTGTTTGAGATTTGTTCTGTGTTTAAACTGGATGTCGTTGGACAGGCTTCAGATCCTGGAGGTTTGACTTTGAGAATGATGATTTATATAAGCACATGGATTGTTTCCTTTGACTCAAACACAAGGATCGTCTTTGCCAGGTTTCTCTCAACTGTTCGACTGTCTGGATTTGTTCTTTTGAAACTCCTGGGTTGTCACTAAGGCTGCATAGGGGTTAAACTTTACAATTCAATTTTGAATCTAGATTAAAGACGCATTTCTTTTAACATAATGCATCTCATAACCTTGTACTCTAGTTATATCAGAAGAAATGCACTTGATTATCTTTTTTAATGTTAGGAACAGCAAATACAGTACGCTACACTCTAAAAATGCTGGGTTGTTTTAACCCAGCTTTGGGTCAAATATTAGAGTGTAATTATTTTCCATTTGCTTTTCATTTTTATCTCTATCAACATGCACCAATGCTAAGTTTTTATTGTAATCATTGTGTTCACAAAATGTAATTATTACTTCAGTGAGCTCATTGTTTCTGCCTAAACTTAACACATTGTTAGCTAACTGTTTGATTTGTATATGTACACTCTAAACGGTCCTGGGTTGTTTTAACCCAAATTTGGGTCCAATATGGACAAACCCAAATGTTGGGTTAGAAATGTAATTTAAAATTTGAACCCAACTTCAACTTTCACTTTCAACTGTAAATTTTTTATTACATTTGTAACCCAACATTTGGGTGTGTCTATTTTTTTTGACCCAAATTTGGGTTGAATCAACCCAGCATTTTTTACACTCTAAAAATTGCTGGGTTGTTTTAACCCAAATTTGGGTCAAATATGGACAAACCCAGCCATTGGGTTACATTTTTTTTAAATTCCATTTTTAACCCAACGTTTGGGTTTGTCCATATTTGACCCAAAGTTGGGTTAAAACAACCCAGCATAAAACAATCCAGTGTATGCACTCTAAAAAATGCTGGGTTGTTTTAACCCAATTTTGGGGTCAAATATAGACAAACCCAGCCATTGGGTTTTTAAATTACATTTTTAACCCCATGTTTGAGTTTGTCCATATTTGACCCAAAATTGGGTTAAAACAACCCCGCGTTATTCAGAGTGTGTTCACAACTTGCAATAATTACTTCAGTGAGCTCAATGTTTCTGCCTAAAATGAATACATAAAAATATGGACAAACCCAACCATTGGGTTAAAAATCTAATTTAAAAATGTAACCCAATGGCTGGGTTTGTCCATATTTTACCAAAAATTGGGTTAACTTAAAACAACCCAGCATTTTAAGAGTGTATGTACAAAACGGTGCTGTGTTGTTTCAACCCAAATTTGGGTCAAATATGAACAAACCCAAATGTTGAGTTAGAAATGTAATCTAAAATTTGAACCCAACTTCAACTTTCACTTTCAATGGTATACATTTTTAATGTAATTTTTAACCCAACATTTGTGTTTGTCCATTATTTGACCCAAATTTGGGTTGAAACAACCCAGCATTTTTTAGAGTGTACATTTTTGAAATCCATAACTTGGCTATACAGTCACCTCTAATAATTGTTATTTGGACACATGCATTTTCTGTAAAGGTGCTTTGAAACAATAGAAGCACTACACAAATAAATGTGAATTGAATTTAATATATGATGATTCAAATCTCCAAGGTCAAACCATCTCACTCGATGTGAAGAGCTGCATAACTGACGATCTGCTTATGTTATTTTCAAACCTCCGCTGACATCACAGTTAAGTTATGATGTAACCGCCCTTTTGAAAGCATAATTATTATTCCTTTTAATATGCAGACGGTGAACCTCGACTTTGGAGTGATCTTGTTATTGTTGGATTTTTGTAGTTTGTACAAACTAGAGCCCGACCGATAAAGGATTTTGAAGGCCGATACTGACACAAATATTTGCATCCGATATATCGGCCGATATTTAAAAAAAAAAAAAATTCAGAAACGCGCAACAAACATTAACAGATTTCCCTAACATTAGTTATTTGTAGTTATTCATGAGTTTTAATTAAAATAATATGATAATGCATTTTAAAAAGAAACTTGATAACAGACTGATGATAGTGGCATTAGCTAGCTTTGTGGTTTGCTAGTCTATGATGAGCCATAATTTAGCAATGGATTACGTCATACTGCAAATTGTAAAACATACATTTTCAATATAACAGGCCAAAGAAAGATGATACGTCTCATTGCTATAACTGTCATGCGGTGTTAAAGAAATACTTCAGTCACGTTGTCAAAAGTTAAAAGGACAGTCAGTCAACTACACTGAAACAACGTAACATAATTATTACTAGCTAATTCCGCCGCACTCTCAGCTTATTTAACAGAAGCAAAACTGGACATGATAGTCACAAATTTTGTCATGCTTATTTGAGTTAAGAGAACTGATGGTGATGTTCTTTTAATTATTATTTAAGCAATGTATGTATCGTGACCAGTGTTGTGCAAGTTACTTCCAAACTGTAATACATTAGGTATTACTTGTTACTGTTATTTAAAAGTAATTCATTACCTTACAATATTACTGTCCCAGAATTGTAATGCGTTACATTACTCATGTATTACTTTTGAGTTACTTTCACCAAAATAACTAAGTAGAACTTAACTTTTGGGCTGTAACGATATGCAATATGAAACCGAAATCGCGATTCGCCACACGACTCAGAGCCACGAACCTACAGAATCGCGACACACCTCTTCCAACTCCAGCGTTATTCTCCTTACCGTCCAGATCCAATGCTGCCTTATCTTTAAATTAGGCTATTAGTATTATTTGAAGTTAACATTATAAAATATGTAGACCTACACCACAAAACTAGTTGAGGATAAATTATTTAAAATTGGGGAAGTCCAGCATTATGGACATGACATTTGCAGTCAAAACTTGAAATAAAAATTCTCAGAAAATACATGTATTGATAGGCTACTTCCTTAAAGGACTCCAGACATTAGACAAATATCAGTCTATGTTTTATTTTTAATATTAGGGAAAAGACGCACATTCATGCGTGACAAAAAAATAGGAGGCAAAATATATTTTTTGTAATTCTGTTAATTACACTGCGCAAATCGGATGAGGAAGGGTTGGCTCTTCAGTCTCCATAGAACTTAAAATATTCATTTTATTTTAGTTTTCGTGTTCGCATTTATGAGGAAAAAACAATGTTACAGACGCGACCGCTCTGAACTGGCACTAAAAGACTGCTTTAAAACTTTCACACAGTCTGTTGCCTTTAAGAAGTAAAAGCAGACAATACACTGTAATACAACTGTAATACAAGCCTCACTGAACATGTAACGAGTAAAATATTACTGAAAATTGATTAGTAATGCCTTACACTACTGCGTTACAGCAAAAAGTAATATGTTACTGTAATGTATTACTTTTGTAATGCGTTACTCCCAACACTGATCGTGACCAACTCAACGAGTGTTGCCAACAGTGCCCTCTGGTGGAAAACTATACAACTCCAACACTCATGACATGGTTCAAGCGTGTTTTGTCTGTTTTTATTTTTTTGAAAGGCAAGGTGGAAATGTATTTTACAGTTGGACAGCCGGATAGGCTATATCAAGATGTTGTACACACCTGCAATATTTCATGTTTCGAAGGGTGCGATTCGCGAATGAGATTTCAAACAGAACTTCAAATAACAGAGGGTTAAAATATCACCCGTTTGTCGTCTTTTAGTACCAGTTGCTGTAGTGTTTGCATTAAAGATATTTAAAAAATATAAAACAAGTCTGAATTAAAATTGTTTTTAAGTTATCTGAAGAAAATGTGACGGATATTATATTTAACTAAAACTGAAGCAATAAAATGCAATAAAGTAAACATGACATGACATGTTTAGCTAGTTGGCAAGGCAACAATTCTCATTTTCATTTTTGTTTAACTGGATTTACTAAAATAACTGAAACTGAAATGTGTATATATATATATATATATATATATATTAATACACACACACACACACACTTTCACTTAAATTAAAATGAACATGATTAATATAAAAACTTATTCAAATCTAAAGAAGGCACTAAGATAACTCTGCAGTGTTTGACTGTAAATGCAAATGTTTTTCACCTGATTTCAGGTCCGATTGGTGCGTCTGATCAAGTAAAAACAACTCTCCTCAAACACACACATGATTTAAGGAAACCCCAATAATTAATAACACAAAGTTCATGTTACTTTTTGCTCCGTACTGCTCTCGTAAACAACAGTCTTTTGTGAACTCCGTTGCTCAGGTTCAGGACTCGTGTCATTGTTTCCTCGTATCTCATCTCTTTAGTTGTGGCGTGATGCGATGTGTGAATGCACAGGTTCCCAGGAGCCTCATTAGAGACAGAAGTTTCGCCTCATCTGGGAGAGTAATTAACACTGTGAGTTTAACACGTTCCTGCCACACACACCGTCTGACGAGAGTGTGTTTGAGAGCCTCAAACACACTGTAAATGTCAGAGACACAGGGGATGTTAAAGGTGTGTGTGTGTGAGGCTGAGGTGTACTCACAAGTCACAACACAACAGTTTTACCATCTCATTGCACATTTCCATGGTGTGTGTGTGTTCATATCTATCTATATCTATCATCAACTGTCTATCTATCATCATAAAATAGGCCTATCTTAGGTCTGTCTGTCTGTCTATCTATCATCTATCAACTATCTATCTGTCTATCATCTTAAAATAGGCCTATCTATCTATCTATCTATCTATCATCAACTATCTGTCTATCATCTTAAAATAGGCCTATCTGTCTGTCTGTCTATCAACTATCTATCTGTCTATCATCTTAAAATAGGCATATCTATCTATCTATCTCTATCAACTATCTATCTGTCTATCATCTTAAAATAGGCATATCTATCTATCTATCTCTATCAACTATCTATCTGTCTGTCATCTTAAAATATCCATCTATCTGTCCATCTATCTATCATCTATCCATCTCCCTATCATCTTAAAATATTTGCATATATCTATCTGTCTGTCTGTCTGTCCGTCCATCCCCAAAATGTAATGCCTTTTACATTTATTTCAAAAACAAGTCAAACCAGAAGCAAAAGTCTGTCTTAATACGTAAAAGTTTGTATTTCTAGTTAAAAAGCCAGATGAATTTCTTTAAATTGCAGTTCATTTCCTTACTTTCAAATTGAAATCGCAACATATTACAAGTTACAACATACAAGACAAACAAGTTTTTTACTATTTTATTATAAATAGTAGGTTACATACCTTAGTGTGTGTGGGAGTTTGATTGTAAGAGACTGGACAAGATTCACATTCACGCTTTTACTGTTTGTACTGTAATTTGTTGACAGACGATGCCATTGAAATACAGAAAGGAAAAAAAATAGAAATGTGAACAGGACAGATTTAGAAAAAAAACTCTACTGGAAATGTATAGAAATATGCTTGATTATGACAACTTGTTTAACCATTTTGCATGTAAAGACTTATGCTATAAACTAATTCCTAAATGTTGTGGGGTGAGACTATTCAGAGTCCCATTATAATACAGTTTGATCAACATGACAAAAGCAACTGATAATGACACAGCAGAGAATTATACATCATCATTTGCATGGATGTACCAAAGCATTTGCAACTTTTTTGATGTGCACACAAGTGACTCGATGATGTGAAGGTTGAACAGGTCGTTTTGAGAATTTGAGTTCTGATCTGAGAAATGTACCAAAGCGACTGAGAAAAACTAAGCTATTCAGCTCTTAGACAATCCAACGTGTGCTTGGGACAAAGTTAACAGTGAAATCTGTTCAAACACGATGTGTTTTCTGTAGGTGGAGAAGAGTCGGCCTTTAGTCTGATGTTTCAAGAGCTGCTCTCGTCTGAACAAACAAGTATCCTCTTACAGATCTCTTGATGCTTCATTTACTGATCATGTTCACAAGTATAGACACGGTGTGCTCAGTAACCCTTGACCCAATGTGTGCGATACAGTGCGATTATTAAGGAGGAGAACATGCTAGAATAAACCAAATCTTTCTGAAATGTATGGCACTGCTGTAATATTTGTAGCATTTCTTTGTTCTAATTAGTCAAACATCACTTGCATTTTCATAATTCAGTTGTTTATTTACAATCTCAGGGGCGTTATATGCCATTCATGCATGTTCAGTTAATTAATTCTCCGAATGAAAATATTAAAATCGCTTTGTGATGGCATTTCACGTAATTCAGTTTACACCAGAGTGCTATTTCATTCACTGCTCACTAACACATGTCGGCCGTGTAGAAAAACACTGAAAGGCCTCTGAACCTGAATGTGTCACAGAATCAATTACATGAGCATCCACCGTCAAACACTGTCAGAAAGGTCATGATCACACGAGAGGCGCTTAGAGACTCTTCACATCTTATTAAACCATTTGATGGATCAAGAAAAAGTGTGTGTCAATGGGTCTCAAGGGCCTGAAGTCTCTCAGGATTATCGTTTGATTAGCATGCTATCACTATCGTTCATGTTGACTTTTGCGTATAGAGGGAATGCGTGTGACGTCACCGTCGGCCGGACTGAGTGATCACCTGAATTTAGACCTACCTATATTGTATTTATATAAAGCGTTCACTGGCAAATTTGCTTTATGTTTAGGTCTGTTTTGCTTTTCTTCCTCCGGTGTCGAAATCAGGCAAACATAAATATCAGGCAACACGATTCCTGACTGCATGTCAATATCCATGGATCACTGGATCTTTAGTAAGTTGTAAGGAACACTATATTGAGTCCAACATTTAGTTTAAATTGATAAAATTGTTTATTTTAGTCGCATTTTCCCCTATTAAATCCAGTCACGCAGCAGATCTTTTGCCACTCGGTCAGGCTGAGGGGGTTGTTCCGGCGGGAAAGTGACGTCAACGCATTCCCTCTATATTAGCCACAAAGATACTTATATTAACCAAGTGATCGCTAAAACTGCAATGGTGCCCGAGAGTCTGAACCTTTGCTGTTGCAAGCAAAACAGTTTATAGAAATGGTGTTTTCTCCTGCAGCGCTGGTGTAAAACCCTCAGAATGAAGGTAAAACCCCCTGATCTCTTCACTCGACCCACAGCAATTAATTCAGTTTCTCGCAGATGAACATCAGCCTCATGAAACACTGACTCCTCAGCTAAAAGTGAAGCCACGTTTGCACTTCATTTCAAGTTGTGCGGAGTTGTAAAATGATTGTACTCATTAAAATTGCAGTTTAAAGGATCCATACAGAATATTTTAACATCTCTGTCTATTTCTCTTCAGTTACATCTCCTTCAGTCTCTGAAACAGAAGGTCCAGCAGTGGTGGTCTATGACGGACATGGCGCATGGTTAAACTGATTAAAAAAAGTGAGTTTCATAACTTTCTTCATAAAGCTCTTCACTGAATTATTATTATTATTAGATATTTTCTTGTTTCAATATCAAGACCTTTAAAATTAGAACTGGTTTTATTAATTTACAGTAAATACAAATCTTTCTATAAAGAATTCTGTTTTATTTTATGTTCAGCTTATTAAAAGAGATCTGAGGCCCTATATCATATTAAATATAAAGTATTGTATATGTATGATTTTCAATATAGTGTCTGATTTTATCAAATAATTATGCCAGTAAGGTAAACAAAAATGATTCAAAAATATCTAGTGAGGACTATTAATATATGAATCATTCTTGAGATAAATTAATAAATATATTAAATATCAAATATAATATTTAATACTATATGTAACATTTAATATACGCTACTGAATATTATACAAGATATATTTTAAACATAAAATCTTCCCAATGTGGTAAAAAAAAACATAAATATGTAGTAAGGATAATATTAATAATAATCCTAAATCTGAACACAAATTATTAAATATTAAATACAATTTTGAATATTGTATATTTTAATATGTTGTATATTACATTATATTATAATTATATCAATTGCCAAATGAAATATAAAATAAAAATAGCAAAAGCAACAAGGATAATATTAATAATACAAAATTATAAGAGAAAGGAAGTAGTTAATCAGGCAATTTCTGACATTTCATTGATATTTTCAGTGGCTCAATATTTAGTCTGACCCAGTGATTTTGCATAATGTATTTTTTTCTTGATTTAATCAGTGTGTGTGTAAATTAAATTCCATGTGATATTATTTCGTATTAAAGCATTATTGAGCTAATGAGCATTATAAGCTGTGTGTTTTGAGCATGCATAATTCTTTTTTCTATATAACATTTCCCATGTTTTCTCTGTATGGAAATAAATGAATAGTACTCCGTCCCAGAACTGACACGTGTCTTTGTGTTAAACACACACTGCAAGGGTTTAACGCAGCCGTCCTGTGCCTGTACAGTATCTTCCTTGAGCAACACGCACTGCGGTTTGCACAGCTGAAGTCATCCTCGGTCCTGACACAGCAGATAAGCTCAGACGTTCAGGAAACAGCGAGAGGGCTTCATCTGCTCAGTTTAAGACAACATGAACAATATACCTTCAGGAGCAGTCCTCCCAGAATGCAGTGCTCACACTATCAAACATAGAGCAGATCCTCACTGTCCTTCAAGTGCAGATATGAACGTTCTGTCATCATTTACTGTACCTTGTGTCGTGACTGTCGTCATGCATGACTTTATTGTGTTCATGCTGCTCTTTTCAACACTATACAGAGACTAAGATAGTAGTGCATGTGACTCGTTCTTCTGAAACCACACGATATTATTGATTTATTAGCATCCGATCCGTTTACTTCACGATCTTTCTCATATTTAGGGAAGCTTGTTTCCATCATGGAATAAAAATTGTGACTTGTAATTGATTTTTTTTTCTCGCAATTGTGAGTTTATCTCACAATTCTAGCTTTTTTTTCCATTGCAATTGCGAAATTATTTTTAAAGATTTTGAGATAAAATCACAATTGCGAGAACAATGTCACTTTTTTTTTTAAAACGCCCTCATGAAAAAGCTTCCAAATACATGGATTGCTAATGGATTTCGCCCAAGAAATCTTTTTCCGAGTCAATTCGTTCGTTTCGTTCGTTGAATGAACCAAACGACTCGGAAAAGGATTCGACCATTTGAGCTTATTAAAAGAGCGATCATTTCGCTTGATCCGACCCTTATTCATCTTCTGGAATCGTTTAAAGCCCTTTGAATAGTTTGCAGTTTGCACTGAAAGCGTCTTTTGGACCTTGAACCGTTTGGTTCCCATTGAAAGCCATTATATGGAGAAAAATGCTGGAATGTTTTCATCAAAAATCTTAATTTCTTTTCGACTGAAGAAGGAAAGACATGGATATCTTGGATGACATGGGGGTGAGTAAATTATCAGCAAAAGTTTTTTTTAAAAGTGAACTAATCCTTTAAGACTATAAAATTATAAAAGAAATGATGCACCTTATTGATTATCCACTATAAGCCTACAGGTAAGAAGATAAACCCTGAATATGAATATAGTGTTGCGTTTCAAGTTTTGTGTGCTTGCTTGTACTTTATATGTTTTATTAGAAAGGTACTGAATTTGGTCGTCCAATAGCCACCGTCTTAATGCATTCAGATACATCAAGCATTTTCTTTATAAAGGTTTTCTATGCTGCTGAATTTGAATATTCAAAAATGCAACGAAGATTTGCAAGATATATGGTGGAAAGAAGAAAGCATCAGAGAATAACAACTTATATTGGATCTTAAGAGTTTTAACAAATAACTTTGGTCTGTTCCCCACTATCATATGAGTTCAGAGGACTTAAAGTAACATGTAGAGCACAAGCTAAAGCTACTACTGTAATGGTGCTTTTACAGTGATTTTTCATATTTGTAATATCCTCATTAATTATCATTGAATTGGGAACATTCTGCTAATTTTCTCTTGTTCTTTCACAGAAGGAAGAAAGTCATAGGTTTGGAAGACATGAGGGTGAGTAAATGATGCCACAATGATCATTTTAACCACTCATATAGTGTAGCATAGTCATAAAAGACCTTGAACCAAAACGCCACTCGGACAGGGCGTGATTGAGCCTTTGGATGGGCCATAAAGGCACTGTAAAGGTGTAATTGCATCATCAGTGTGCTCTAGCAAGTGCACTAGGGTGAAAGTGAGAACATTCTCCTCAAGAATCACAGTGATGTGACCTTTGAGCTGATGAATAAAACCCATTCAGAATAATTTATCCATTCACTACTCCTGTGAAAGCATGTCAAAACTACAACCATTAATATTTATAAGCTACACTGATGTGTGATAGAATGCACAGTGTCAAAAGATGTTAAATTAATCGAAGATTATTGAAGTGTATTAACTAAATCTGTCAAGTATTATCATGCTTGTGTGCATGTACACTTGCCATGTTGATTATTGACCATATTAAAGGGTTACTCCACCCAAGTACGTTTGAGCTTCAGCAAGAACCAATGAGGTTCATTCTCGTGTTACTCATCATGTTTGAGCTTCAGCAAGAACCAATGAGGTTCATTCAAGATTTTGTTCTTGTGCGTCAACCAGGTTTGGTTGAGCTTCTGTTTTATGTTCACTGATCAATATGTGAATAAAAGCCTTAATTAAATCTGTACATCATATACAGTGATTGAGTCTCTTCAGAAATCTTTAGACTAAACCGCTCAATTCATATGGATTCATTTTACAATATTTCTATTAACTTTTTAACCCTTGTGCTGCATTAGATTTTTAACACCGTTGAGTGCATTAAGGACCAAAAATGGCCACATATTAAACATTGCCTAAAATATTATATATTATTATTTTCCACTTTTACCAAGTTAAATCTTTTAATCAGCATCAGTCCTCATCATAACTGCCAAAAATGTATTCAATTTCAGGATTTTAACCCTTTAATTACCAGTTTTGTTTGCGAAACCATCGATTTGTATAAGAGGAAAAAACACAAAAATTCAATTATTTTCAATAAACTAAATGCAAAGAGAAAACTTTAGATTTGGATTATCACAGTCCCACTTTGCAAAAAATCCCACTTAGCGCGTTAGAGACCAAAAATGGCCACCTATTAAACATTGCCTATTGCCTAAAATAAGGTGCATTTCCACCCATAGGGAATAAATATGTAGTGACGTCATCTGGTGGAATACACTATATAATGCAAATATAATGCTTTTGCTTCAAAATGAAAGGATGTTTGTGCAAAAATCATGTTTCATGTATTACTGACAGCCTCAGATTTAAACAACGCTTTAATGGGTTTCAATGGGCCATTTTTGGTCTTTATGGTGCTGACTGTTACTATTTGATCTACACAGTGTGTGTTATACATATTTTGCAAAATGGGATCACATTTTTTACATGTATCCAAAAAGTCACAATTTTGCCAAATTTCATACCATTTGCATTAAAACAGCCAAAATGGTCAAAGAAATTAAACTGCAAAAGACCAAAAATGTCCCTAATGCAGCATAAGGGTTAAGTATCAAAGTGTCAGCTGTGTAGCTGTCAATGGAGGGACAGAATCAGATTTCACCAAAAAGATCTTCGAAGTTTGGGTTTGAAACGATATGAAGGCGAGTAATTAATGACAGTTTTCATTTTTGGATGAACTATCGCTTTAATATTAATGGTAGTCCTAATCATTTACCAATGTGAAAGCCACATCGTATAATCTAACTGATAATTTTCAGGTTAGTGAAAAGAAATGTGTATTGGTTTTAGTTGATTTTTTATTAAACTGTTGTGGACAGCAGCATTTACACCAGAGGAGGGTTTTGTAGCATCATTGAACTGAACTGCGCCTGAAACACTTAGTTGAGGTGTTTAGATACTGAGCTGAGGCTATTATGATGAGATCTCAAGGGTTCAGCATCAGTCAGACATCTCCGAGATACATCAACACTGCCATCCAGAGGAGACAAGGGTAAATCTGAGACTTGGGGATTTCATAAGCATACACTAAAGAACATTTGATGGCTTTGCATCTGTTACATTACATTGATTTACTGTTATTGGACAGGAGTATATTGCGTGTTAATTGGTTGAAAATGAGAAATGTAGCCTACATTTATGCATTTAGCAGACACTTTTATCCACAGAGGATAATCGTGCATTTGGAATATTTATACAGTAGATATGCAAGTATTTCCATGCATGATGTACACAGTAACATTTGCACATTTTTATTGTTAAAGACTGCATACTAGTTATTTATATGGCACTAATTGTGATAATGAACTAAACCATATCCACCATATTACCATATCCACATCATGTCATTGCCATGGTAAAAGTCAAAAACAAGGGAAGTGTTCAGAAATCCCAGAACGCAAGTAGCGCAACAGCGCCATCTAACGGTCAAGAGAAACAATGCAGAAAGAAACTGAAATCACGAAATGACTTTAATTAGTGTTCTTTATTCTTTTGCACCTATTTGAATATTCCCACAATACATGACAATAAATACATAAGGGTCCCTGTACATTTCATCTTCATCAGCTGCTCAGTTTACTCTGTATTTACAGTAAGACTCAAGATAGGCCTACTACAAACGAACATGTTACTTCAGGCACCGTGTGTATCCCGTTAAGATACACAAATACTTGACATGTTCAAAAAGGGAAAGCAAAACACGCGAGTGAACACGTGACGCGCTTCCTGACGAGCCCAAAATCGACTGGCTTTATTTGGAGCTGCACGTTTGTTTAAAAAAGAAAAATATTGCGGGTCTAGCAACAGGTAAAAGTTGATCTGTACTATTCAATACAATACTTTACAATCCTAAAATAATGAATATGATCGTTGTTATATTACATTTTAAAACAAGCTGTGCTTGCACGAGGCTACAAACACAACTCAAAAGCGCGGGAACTCGTGGAAGCTCATTCCCGCCACAGAATAAAAAAATGTAATTCTGACTTTTCCTCAGAATTGCAAGTTTATATCTCGCAATTGTGACTTACAATTCTGACTTTTTTCTAAGAGTTGTGAAACTCGAAACAGTGAATAAAAAACACCACAAATGCAGAATTTAGAGGAAAAAAGTCAGAATTGTGACTTAAAAAGCAGCAATTACCCTTTTTTTAATAAAAACACATGCCAGCACAATTTCAAGCTCTACAAAGAAAGTTTCACATCGTTTTCACTGCATGATAAATATGGCCGAAATGATGCAAAACACATGGAAAGGGTCAAGGGCGGAGAAGCAAAAATTCACATTCTGTTCACGGTTTCTGTCTGATTCGCAGGTCACCAGAGGGGTTCCAAGTAGAATACTGCAGTATTTGAATGGAATGCTGGAAGTGGAGGAAATGATGCACATGTGGAACAGGAAATGAGTGCAGGTCAGTCTAATGATTGATGACCTCAAACTATGCGATGCTCCACAGTGTTCTTCACACAAAACAGACTGAGGCCCTTTGGGAAATATAAAGCATCTCCACAGTATAAAAAAATATGGAATTCATGAACAAACTAATGAGATTCTTCTATCATTCTAATAGAACGACCTTGGAAAAAATTCCAAAATCCCATATTGAAAATGCAATGTGGCTGTACAAAAAAAACTGCAGATAAAAAATATATTCAGATCGAATCTCATTCCTCAAAATCATCGAAACCTCCAAAAACGAGGTAGCTGGTACGTAGATGTTGGCTAATTATTAATAATTATCCTTTCTTTTAGTAAAAGGAAATGCATATTGTTGAGTGCAATAGCTCAACAAATGCACAATGCCAGTTATTTTCTTGAAAGTTAAAATTGAGGTAAAATTTCACTTATACCAATGTTATATTTTAAGCAATACTGTAATATTGTGATTTTAAACACCCATTTTACTCAACATTACATTTTTTTTTTAAATTGAATGCCATTTTTGATCATTACCGACACTACTGCATAGAACCTTTACTCACACACACACGCTCACAATTCATGAAAACTTCACAATCAAGCCGTGTCCGTATGATATAACTAAATGGCCTAAAGAATTACGTTAGCATACACCAAACCACTGGTGCTCTAGTGTCTTGGGTTTGGTTAACATCGCCACAAATACAGTTCATGCACTTGCAACCGGATGCATCTCTAATCTATTAAAACCTTGTCAAACGCCACAGGATATGTGACTTTAAGGCTTTTGTAAAGAAAGTTTGCGCAATCACTGCAGAACTTTCATCAAATACAGTCAGCGTATTCATCTCAACTTCTATTAGGGTGAATCTCATGAAATCTGTCAAGAAGATGCAGAAATGTATGCAAATGAAGCCTATTTTTAGAAGGGGGAAATGTGATTAATTGTAATGCAAATAATATCATGAAAAGTCTAAAAATAACTTTTATTTTCTTTCAAGTTGCAATTAGGTTTGGGCGGTAAAATTTATCTTGGCGATAGTAATCATTAGAGATTTTGCTATATTATGTAACTCACTGTATGTAAATATATAGCGACACTTTAGTTATGAAACGCATGGCATGCTTGATATTAAAAAGGGTTTATAGGAGCAATAATTTGTGAAAAATAACTGTTACTGTGTAAGTGTGCGCACTTGCCTCTCTCAAGGCGATCGCAAATTCGGGACGTGCTTGATGTTAAAACATGATATAAAGCGCAATAATCTGAAAAGGTCTCAATGCGTCTCTCAGCATATGATCATGTATTCAGTTCTCTTTCACGTCTTATTGCACTCGAATGGTCGAATACACACACACAACTGTGGAGTATTCATGTAAACACAGCCAGTAATGTCTCAAAGTTGGGTGTGACAGTATAATGGATCCATGCGTTTCGTCTTAAAGAGACAGCAGCCTAATAAACCTGCTAATCTTTGTATTCTTAATGTTAATCAAACAAAAGAGAAAATATCTTACTGCTATCGACTGAATAACTTTTGTCGCTTTAATAATAACACATTTCTATTTAATTCATATAGTGAAGACTATGACGTATGTTATCTTTTACATCTGTTTGTACCTGAAAAAAATATTTTAGTTTATATTGTATTTGTCCTATTGTTTTTAATTTGCTACTTTGTTCTTATTTTCAATATCAAAAATCAAATAAAATGACTATGAAGTGATTTATATTGTTATCATGAAATAGGATTTTGGTCGTATCGCCCACCACTAGTCAGTCGCAATGACCCTGTTTTCATGAAATTCATCCAGATTTTCTTCAATCTTACGAGAGTAACAATAAGCTTCAAGTCACCACAAGCTCCATAAACAATAACCTTTGCTGCACGTTGCCCAAATATCTATATACATAAAGAGCTTTGCATTCAAACTGCAGAAGAATCCAACAAACCCATCGTCCAAACTCCACCACAGCGCATCCAATCCCACTGATCGAGCCCTTAGTGTTGATGCATTTGTACACTGACTGTTAAACACTGTAAAAATGGTCAATAAAAAAGCCTCTGAGTTCAGAACTAATAACCGTTTCATTAAAACAACAAAAATCTGATTAAACACACTCGATAAATACAGCTCGCTCCCAAACGGTAGTCGCTGGACAGGTGGAGGGTTTGCGATGTTTTTTCTTTTTTCTTTTTCCCAAACACGATTTGGGTTGAGAGTTACAGTCACACAGTGCTGTCCTCCAGCAGCGGTTCGAAGTCCTCGTCGCTCCCCGGCAGCGGCGTGTTGGTGTGGGCTCCGGCCAGACTCGCGTTGCTCTTGCTGGTTTGGCAGGGAGTCGCTGGTGGCGACTGCTGGTCCGGTATGAAGAGAGCGACTATAAACGCCACCACTACCGTGCAGGCGCCCAGGAGGAACGGAGGACCAGGGATCAATGTCTTCTACGCAAAAAAATGTGAAAAGAAATCAACATTAGAGGAGGTAATATGGTAGATGATGCCATCAATAGGGTTGGGTATCGTTTTTTAATTTGAACGATTCTGATTCCGATTCCTTGTTTCGATTCCGGTTCCTAACGATTCTCGATTCCGATTCTTTTAAGAGGCAGGGTCAAAAAAGTTTAGCTAACCATGCTAACCAACGGTCTTTCTGAAGGAAATACTCCTTCTGTCACAAATATTCCTTTTGTCACAAATTTTGCATTTTGCCGAGATTTTGTTATTTTTAGAAAAGTGAAGCCACACTTTGGACCGCTGACGTAAGATACTCATGTTCGACTCGTGCGGTTATACCAACACTTCCGGTAGACGCTTCTTCGTTGGTGTTGTTCAGCGGTTTCTTCTTCCGCTCGGCGGACTGTGAATATCGAAACTAGGAATCGAAATTTGAACTTTTGAACGATTCCGGGAAAAACGAAAAGTTAGTCTCGGTTCCAATCGATACTCGATTCTCGATACCCAACCCTAGCCATCAATGATCTATGATCTACAGTATCAGCTAATGAGTGATTTGTATATATATATATATATATATATATTAGGGCTGTCAATTAAACGTGTTATTAACGGTGTTAACGCAAACCCATTTTAACGGCGTACATTTTTTTTATCGACCGATTAACAGTCTTTTTGCCCTAGCAAACTTGGTAGTTTTTTTTTCACATGCTTTAGCAACTTTTTGCGAGGACGTTTTTGTTGCTTCGTTGACCAAAGCGCAAGCGGAGACCGCACGCCGCACACTCGTTTGGGTTTGCGAGGCGGCCAAATAGTTGGTTAACGTTACGATTTGAGTGGATGATGAGCGCGGGATGCCGAAATGGACGCCAATAAGATTCTGAATGGAAAGTTTACTTTTAAAAGTTGCCAAATGGTTCAATTGACAAGACCAACGCGATCTGTGTGTTTTTTTCGTTGTGAACTGAGCCATCATCATCACAGCACGTCTAGTCTGAAACACCGCTTGATGATGGCCAAGTACACAAACACAGAGCTGATGTGAATTCTCCACCCCCTCGTCAATATCAGGACCTCGTCAGTATTTCTTTTACCCTTTTATTGATGGACAGTGTTACATTGTGTGAGAGATTATTTGCTCCAAGTGAGAATGTTAGTGTGAAATTGAACTCAGTATAGAGGGTATGCGCGTGACGTCATCGTCGGCCTGCAGTTACTCGCAGTGAGTGGCAAAAAGACTGAACGGCTGTATATGTTTTCAGCGTGAATGCCACGAAAAACAAACACGACACGTATAAAGTGTGACAGAGCTTTGCGATTGACTGTACAACTAGATTTGACAAAAAAAAATCGGAGGTATATTTTTACAGACTGCTATAGAAAGAGGAGCAAATGGATCGCTGCAATTCACAGAAACAACTGGACTCCAGTCAGCGAACGGTGGATTTGCAGTTATCATTTTGTGTCAATATGCTGGATTTAGGTGTAAAACCGTACCCATATATTTTGTATTGTTAAATATTTAATTGATGAGTTGTTAATATATATATCATTGCATATTCTGCATTATTGGATGATTTTTTAAAAACACTGCCCCCCCCCCCATATATATATAGGCTATATATAACACTGATAGAAGTGATCACCCGAATTTAGACCTACCTTGTATTTATATAAAGCGTTCACAGGCAAATTTGCTTTATGTTTAGGTCTATATTGCTTTTATTTCCCCGGTGTTGAATTCAGGCAAACATAAATGTCAGGCCACACAATTCCTGGCTGCATGTCAATATCCATGGATCACTGGATCTTTAGCAAGTTGTAAGGAACACTATATTGAGCCCAACATTTAGTTTAAATTGATTAAAATTGTTTGTTTTAGTCGCATTTTCGCAGTTTCCCCTATTAAATCCAGTCACGCAGCAGATCTTTTGCCACTCAGTCAGGCTGAGGGGGGTTGTTCCAGCGGGAAAGTGTTGTTTTCAATAAAAAAAAAAACATTTGCACAAAGCAAGCCAATCCTCTTTTCCATGTTAATAAGAGCATTAAAATGAGAAAAAAAGAAATCAAGAGACATTTAGAATAGATAAAAATTTGTGATTAATTGCGAGTTAACTATGACATTAATTAAATATTTTAATCATTTGACGGCACTAATAATATATATATATATATATATATAATCATTTAAAACAAAATCATTGTACCCAAATAGATTCAATACTTACATTAAAAAAGGAAACATTTCAAGCATTTAATGCCATGAGTGCTTTTGAGTGATGATGCAAATGAATTAATGAATCCATTGCAAACTCTTCCTGTAAAACAGACAGACTGAGTGTGAAGGTGTTTGAACGGAGCGTGTACCTCTATGGGGGCCTGTACAGGGATGGCGTATTCGGGTTCGATGGTGGTGATTCCACTCAGCTCGACGTTAAAAAGGAAGAAAACTAAGCCATACAGCGCAGGACCCAGTCCGTTACAGAGACCCCGGATTCCCGTTATCATGCCCTGAACCAGACCTAAGGTAATAAAACACACAGCTTATATTTACAGTATAAGCTCTTGATCGCTGAGATTGTCAAAACCAACAAGAAATGAAAATGTGACTCTATAATGGGGTCTGGGAAGAGATGAGCTGCAACAATATGGGGAAAATAAGGTGTTTTTCAACGTTCAATCTAGTAGATCCCAAAAACAAAATCAAGGCCCACAATAGGTCCCCTTTAAAGAAAAAGTGTTTGTTTTTCAAAAGTTTTGAAATTGTGAAAGTTTGCATATCAGACTTTACCCTGTTTATCTGGATCTGCACTGCGTGACACTAAAGCGCTCACTGCAGGGAACGTTATGCTGGACATGGCTGCCACCGCACCGGACGCCCACATCATCCTATATGACAACAAATAACATCACGTGACTCACTCTTCCTTAAGTAACGTTTGCACAAGCAGGTCATTTATCTTGATCTAGATAGACTGTAACTCACCACGGCTCGGACCCTAAACCGTACCAGGCCAGCTGGAGAATCTGGAAACCCAGACCCAGAAGAACTGTGTTCTTATTCCCGATGGTCCTCATTAATAAAGTAAGAAAAAGCGTCTGTACACAAGGGAAACACAAGGGAATCAATAATTACACCATCCTGCATTATATTTGCTGAATTAAATCCAATAATTTAATTTTGGGGTGCTGATTTAAAAAAAAAATACAATACATTGTGTGCATTTCAACAGCCTGATTTCAAGGTTAGAATTATGGCCAGTGACTAGGGTTGGGTATCGTTTGAATTTGAACGATTCTGATTCCGATTCCTTGTTTCGATTCCGGTTCCTAACGATTCTCGATTCCGATTCTTTTAAGAGGCAGGGTCAAAAAAGTTTAGCTAACCTTGCTAACCAACGGCCTTTCTGAAGGAAATACTCCTTCTGTAAAAATACTCCTTTTGTCACAAATTTTGCATTTTGCCGAGATTTCGTTATTTTTAGAAGTGAAGCCACACTTTGGACCGCCGACGTAAGCTACTCATGTTCGACTCGCGCGGTTATGCCAACACTTCCGGTAGACGCTTCTTCGTTGGTGTTGTTCAGCGGTTTCTTCTTCCGCTCGGCGGATTGTGAATATAGGGACTAGGAATCGAAATTTGAACTTTTGAACGATTCCGGGAAAAACGAAAAAGTTAGTCTCGGTTCCAATCGATACTCGATTCTCGAAACCCAACCCTACCAGTGACAGAAGAAAATGCATGTTTTCTGCTTTATCTGCTTTAGAAAATTGTATTTATATTTATTTATAGACTGTTTGAACATTTTTCCACTCCTTTGCAGATTGTTTAATGATACGTTTACACATTTAAGCCGTTTAATGATACATTTTGAATAATTGTCATTAAAACCAAAAGTTTTAATACTTCACTGCTTTAGTCATTTTGATAAGTGCATCAAAGCTGATGCGTACTGTACATATAATATGAAAAATAATTTGGTTGTAGTTTTTGTTTTACTCCGCATCATCAAGAGTAGGCCACAATCTGCAAATTTGTTTCCCCAGGTGCAGGGCTGTTATTATTGGACTGAAACTCATTGCTACATTGTATTGAATTACAAAATCTGCTAGAATCCACCTCGGTTGCTAAAAATAAAACATCAGCACTTAAATAAACCAGCTAGTGCAGCAGTGCTATCTGCTCATTACAGCTCTGCCTATATTTCATTACATTTACCGTTGAACTTTTAAAGGAATTCAATTCAATTAGAAAGCGTTTGTGAGAGCCACTTTCCCAAGATGCGTTTCCAGCTCAACGACACAAGTAATAAGGCAGAGCGAAGAATATTGCCTCAATTAAATACCTGCGCCAGAATGGAGAGGATTCCCACAACGCCGATGAACACAGCGATCGTTTTGGGCGAGAAGTTAATGACCTGAGAGACACAGAGAAAGAGCCACATTGCTATCAGTCTGCACCACTGGGCCTGAATCGAATTAACTCTGTTATGTCCAGTAATGAGCCGTCATTGAACTGAACTGAACAGCCAGACAGGATGCCACTAACAATCCACATAAACCTGGAACTTCCTAAGGAACCTGATAAGTATGTGAAATAGAAACCTATAGAACGCAGTCTTTCTTGTCACATGACCTCGTTACATTGCATATTTAATTAAGCAAGTGAAGTCCAGTTATAACATGTGTGTGGGTTCAGTAAGTTTGTTTTTTTTTGGGAAGAAATTAATACATTTATTGGCAAAATTGTTTGGTCTTCATGCATGCACACATTTGCATATTGCATGAGCAGTATGATAGTGTTTTTGTTTACTGTTTACTTAATTCGAAGCGTGTTGCCGCTAAAACACTTCCAGTATTAAGTGCAACACCCTCCGAGCAAATGAATCGGAGTGTTAAACAATAGCGAACAGTGAAAACAAGCACTCGGTTGTTGCATAAACCGCCCTGCAGGATGAGCTGCTAATTAAAGTTTAATGGACGCAGACAGCTGGTTTAATGTGGGAACATTAAATATAGATTCGTCACATTTGTTCATTACAAACCCAAGAATCCTTACCTGACGCAAGTAGAGGAAAAAGCTGGAGTATTGACCCGCCTCGGGCAGATAGGACAGAAATACTGTTATACAAATGAGAAGAACGGTTGTGTCCTGTCCAACTTTCCGCAAAGACTGTGAAAAACACAAACATCAACAATAAATCGTCCAGGATCTCGGTAAACACAAGTCTTCTATATCAGGATTTAAGTTCAGACTTTATAAGGTCATTATAGTAATGCATTAACTCTATTTATTACAGTATTTATTAAATTAGTTCATAGAACTTGAACTATTCATTATGTTAGCTCAACTCCATGAAATATAATTAACACTGTTAATTTCATGGAGTTGAGCTAACATGATGAATTAATTAATTTAACAGATACACATTTTGATTTTAATAATGTATTGGTAAATGTTAAAATTAACATTAAAAGGATAGTTTACCCTAAAATGAAAATTCCTAACTTGTATGAGTTTCATTCTTCTGTTAAATACAAAAGAAGATATTTTAAAAGGTGCATTGCGCAAGTCTGAAGTCTCTGAGAACTACGCCCCCTCTGGCGACAAGCGAAACTGCAACCAGGAGTGCAAGCTCATGGATCACACACACGCGCTTACGTGAGCGGTCCATAACCAAAGGAGCATTAGCCACACAAATCTTTTGTTACAGTCATATTGTCTTCAGAGGTAATAAAGTTATAAATCTGCAAGTCCTTTTAAATATGAAAGGAAAGGCATTTGAGTAAATTAACTTTGGTTTTCATGAACAATATAAGTTATTACTTTGTAAAGGATCCGTTTGAGCCCTAGAGCCGACCAGAGATCTCTCCATTTGTTGAAAGCTTCCCGATGTCGACTCTCATCTTATTCCGATGCCTGGCACTAGACAAAAGTTTATTTGTCTTACGTGGAGTTTGCGTTGGGGTTTGGAATGAACTACAAGCCGGTCTCTTTGAATCTTCTACTTTTGTCGAAAGTTGACTAAAGTTGTGTCGCTCGAGTTGTCTTTGCTGATAGGGAGAATGGCGGCGAATACACAAACCTGCCAGACGTAGCCAGACGAGCGTGAACCCGCATGACGTCGCGCCCAGTCTCAAATCCGTCCCAAATCCCTCTTATTTATTTTACTGTACAGGATTATAGAGGCAATCACAGCGATCAGAGAAGGGCTCATTCAGCCCATCAGGCGATTGTTTAAACATGTATGGGTTAGAAAAACGGCTATTTTTAACATGAAATGTTGCGCAATGTGCCTTTAAAGATTGTTTGTAATCAAGCTTGACTGTAATGTAGCCATTGACTTCCATAGTAGGACAAAAATGGGTGCCATCAACTGTCGAGTTACCAACATTCTTCAAAATATCTTCCTTTGTGTTCAACAGAAAAAGAAACTCATACAAGTTTGGAACATGAGGGTGAATAAATGATGACAGAATTTTGGGGTGAACTGTCCCTTTAAGATTATTACATACTTCAGAAGTATTTTTAATTGTTAGTTCTTGTTAACTAATGCACTTGCCTAATGTCAATAAATGAAACCTTATTCTTAAGTTTAACCAAAAAGCCTTAACATGGGTGCCAATCTGAGATCCAATCAAATACAAAGAAAGAAATAATGGTACCGCTTCCTTTTACAGTACAGTACTTACAGTTTACTTACCTAGAAAGTACTGGCTAATATAAGGTAAGTACATGGGACAGGGGTAGGTTCAGGGTTAGTACTAGTTATTAACCAGTAATTGTAGTTACTAAAATAAGTAAATAGTATTTACATGGGTAACTGGACTGTAAAAGGAAGCGTCACCGAAATAATATTTGACAATTTTATGAACATATCCTGTAAATCCTTACAGCAATCGGGTCGGCCTGTTCCCAGGTGATTGGCGCTCCCCAGGTGTTGAGCCTCATCTTGTCGGGCAGCGACTCTGGGACGGCCAGCAGTATGAAGCAGATGTCGGCCAGAGCAATGACGGTCGCCAACAGCACCACCATATTATCACCGTAACTGGCCGAGAGGTACGCACCGATGGCCGGGCTGGTGACCAGACTCGCAGCAAACGTAGCAGAAACCTGGAACCATTAAACAGGCAAAGAGGAATGTAAGTAACTCCGTCCATACAGCTGGGTCAAGGACACTGAATCCTGGTAATGTTGAAGTTTGGGAATAGAAATATCCTAAATTAGCTTCACTGATTTGTAGGGCTGGGTATTGACACAAATTTCACAATTCGATTCGATTTCGATTCACAAGCTTGCAATTCAATTCGATTTCGATTCAATATTGATTATTTTGGATATCAGTTACAATAAATGGCAAATTTTCTCAAGGAAATCAAATTTCTTAAATGCTTTAAACTATGGGAGTCTAGTTGTAGCCTACTAGGCTTCATTAGCCTAATATGAAGGTAATAATGAACTGTTTTGTAGCTATACAAACACTTAAATTACACTTTTATTTATTTTTATAATAAGAAGATTATATGACATATAAACATTTAAATGGTGGCTGTCATAAAAACTTGCCAGATTTATTCAAATATGCATTAAATATTGAAGAACATTAAGATTATAATGCATATGTAATATGGTGTATATATTTAGAAAAATGCTCCTCTCTAGAGTTATTTTTTCTAGCTGACTAACGAGTTTATGTGGGTTTTCTGAGGTAAATATGACGACACATGACATTGATTACAAGCTGTTTAACTGACGTCTTTCCACGGTTGAAACGCTGATTGAGCGAATCAATGTGACATGATACGGATTTGGATAAGTTGTACTCTATCTTTTAACACACTTTCAGATGCTCATTCATGTTTATTTCGCACTGTGACTGGTATTATTAACCCGGAAGAGAGATCAGCGCTGCTGCTTCTCTTGAGCTCCGCCAGAGCGATCTCACGCCACAGCGCCAAAACGTTATTTATGTTTTTGAATTTCTAAAGAAAATGGACGCAATTTGAAAATTGAGACTTTGTTTCATATCAATAGTAACAAAGGACAAAGAATATTGCGACTTTTTTGGATGCGCGCAGCCGCGATACAATGATCCATTCATTCAAATGAAACAGGATGACTAATCGATTCTTGAGATTTAAGAATCGATATCGGTTCGTAAAAATGAGAATCGATTAGTATCAAGAAATCGATATTTATTACCCAGCCCTACTGATTTGGCCTGTCGTATTACTCATATTTCATTTAGTATTTAATAAATGAGCTGCTTACAAGTCCATACGCCGTACTCCTCTCGTGCACATCCGTAACGTCTGCGATGTAAGCGAAGATTACGGAGAAAGTGACGGAAAAAGCACCGGACACCGATATCATGGCAAAATACCACCTGAAAACAACAAGAAATGGTTTATTTATTATGGTATTATAAAGTTGTTGTGGAGTCTCCTACAACATGTTTACATGCATCAAATGTAAAAAAAAACAATTTAATTTCCTCATAATATACATTTGCACATCGTCACATTTTCAGTGAATCTCAAACAACTCGTCAAATGAATCAATCCCTCCTTTCCGCAAGCTACTCTGCTCTGATTGGCCAGACAGCTCAGTCTGTTGTGATGGGCCTACCGTGTACAACGCGTCAAACAAAAACGCCCAATGCCATAACAACGTCAGCTCTGCTTGTCCTGAGGCTTCCTACACTGTAAATGAAACACAGTAACGAACAATGAGGTCGATTTGAACATATTAATGCGAGCACGAGTCCGATGATGAAACACCGAAAGAGCTAATGTTAGTTCTTCAACCCGAACCTCCATCGCAAGGACGACTCAGTGATACACAACTGTCAGTTTGAGGTACTCCTCATCATCGGCATTAACAAGTGCATGTCCAATATTTTACTTGTACTAATTTACTTACTGATCATTTTTCAACTGTATTGTAGTGAATACGTGGAAACTGTATCATACAGTGATATTGTGGTAAAGATTAATTTTAACCACTGATTCTTCACATGCTCGTCCTTGGGCAGTGAAAAAAAACTGGCTTTACCTTCCCATTGTAGAGCACAGCGTCTTCTCGACATGATGCTGTCCAGTGTCCACAGGAACCAGCTGCCGGTTTGAGGTTCAAGTTTTCCCCAGTGTCTGCGCGTGCAATACGTGGGCGGGCAATATACAGTCCCTCCAGGATTTCACGATTTTTTTTTTTGTGATTTTTGCGATCAAAATGACTGATTTTGTGGTGGTAATTTCCAAAAATTTGTGAAAAAATTTGCGATTTATATATAACATTTACCATAATAGTATTCAGTCCTTCCAGAAAAACCAGCAAAAATTGATTGATTACGCGGCCCGTTTTCTTTAAAAATGATATGGAATATGCAGGATATTTATGCAATTTTATGCGATGAAAGTGCAGGAATTTGCAAAAATTGAGGGAACTTGCAAAAATTGCAGTTTGATGAAAAAGAGAAAAAAAGTGATTCCCCCAACATCCTGTTCTCACTAGGCTAATGTAAGAGTCATTTCTTATTACTTCCTTTGATAAGCAAGCATACTACATCATAGAAAGTGCTGGGAATATTTAATTTCTCATCTTGTTTTATTTCAGACTGTAACGAGTGTAAATAAGGCGTGGCCCCTTTAAGAGCTGCGCGCTCCTTGTTGAACTCTCTGCAGTGTTATATGTGCGCCTCGAACACCCCATGTGTGCTACTTCTTTTATCTTATGTTGTTTATTAAGTAACGACGTGACGGTAGAACGTGTGACAGACAGATATACGAGTTCGATTTGTGAGATGTCAATCGCCTCCGTGAGTCTGTCCGGCGTCGCGTAATTGCGTCACTTCATAACATTCCCATGGAAACAGGGGGAAATGGCTGCTCTTGTGTGAAGCAAACGCAACATTTTTCAACTTTCTGCTAAGATACATGTGACTTTTTTTGCAACGAAAATGCGAGGATTATGAAATTATGCAAACCCCACATATTTTGCACGGAAATCGGCAATTTATGCGGCGAAAGTGCGGCATATTTAAAAAAATGCGGCCCCCGCATAAATATGCGGACTTTGGCTGATTTTACATTGAATTCAGCGATCGCATAATCACGTTTTTCTGGAGGGACTGAATATACTAATGTTTCGTCCTGACGTCACAACGAAATGGCTTATGACTCGTTGATTCATTTCATTGACTCAGAGTCGACCAGGGGCGGAGTGGGACCAATTTCGTAGACCACCGGCCCTCGTCGCCGGCACGATTTTAATAGCCGATAGCATTTACAGTTTTACTGATTTAAAAGAAACTTGTACTATGCTGGAGTAAAGTTCATAAATGGTCGTTGTTTCCCATAGTAATTTTTAAAACTATGTTGGGAGGACTCTGTGCCTCTAGGGGGGTTCACGCATGCTCCCCCGCAAGAAAATTTTGGACATTTTAAGGTTAAATGCATCAATCTCGTGCTCTCTGAGAGATCACAGTTAAGAGCTTCAACCCATGAACTGCTCGTTGAACAAAGAAAAAACATTAATTTGTACCAGGACAATAAACAGTGCTCAAACATCTTTTTAGTTATGAGAGTCTCAGTCTGCATTACATTATCAATGGTGTTTTAGGCCGCCAAACATTTATAATAATGATGTATAATTATTCCTATGACGTACTGTAAAATCCATTTAGCCTATAAATGTACTATGTAAATGAAAATGAGTATTTCAAAAGTATATTTTAACCTACATTACACTATAATATAGGAAAATTTAAATAGTTTTGTCCTAATTTCTTCACTTGCAAGAAATAAACCCTTGAGCTTTTATTTAGGAGAAAACACCAAACCATGATGTTCGCGTGAGCAAAGTAATCACGCAGCACAAACTGGATGCTATTCTAATGTCAGTTATTATAATGGCGCAACGTCATATCATGGTTTCAATTTTAGTTTGTTGGCAAAATATAACGCTAGAGATCTTAATGTTTGGTTTTACATTTTACATCTTTACATATCTGTGTTGGGAAAAGGGAGATGAGAGAGTTCGGCAAAAGGCGGATTCGAACTCGCGTTCAGCGCATCCAAGCACTTCATGCCCTACGACCTACGCCACTAAAGCTGTTTCAAGACGGGCGTCTTTTTGCTGTAAAGACAGGCACTTAGCGCAAATATATGATCCGTTATAGAAAATGTTAAAAAAATAAAGGTCATTTTCAAAAATCCATAATAGGGGTCCTTTAAACGGAGAGGGAATATTTTAAAGGTGTTGTTTTAAGACTAGGGCTCCGCAAACTTTATACATGAATTTCCATAGTTGTTTGCAATTATTGGATAAAACGTGTCATTTCTGTACCATCCGCACCACCACTGGTTGGACAAACAAAGCTGCGTATAACAATTTCTTTTTTCATATTAAATTATAATTATTAATATTATATATTTTTATTAAATAAAAATAAAATAAAAATTTAAATAGCCTTATATATTTTTACTACAAAAGTTTATACAGTTTGTAAGTATAAATTGCGTAAGTATAAATTATGTAATTATAAATTATGTAAATTATACATATAATAATAAAATAAATAAATAAACAATAAAATTTTACATATAAATTATGTAAAAATAAATTATGTAAGTATAAATTGCGATTTTGTAAGTATAAATAAATTTTACTCTATACTAATAAAATTTCATTTTTAAGATAAATTATTTAAAAGAATTATATTAAATATTATAAAATCTTATTAATAATATGAACAAGATTTTTCATTTTCATAATCACAATATTCCCTGATATGACTGGTCTAACTCTAACAATTATCATCTGGCCAATCGTATTGCTCGAGGTCATGGCGGGAGGGGTCTTACCATGGACTGAGTCTCATGAGCGGGATGGGCGCACACGTGAAGAACACGGTAACCAATAGAAACGATCTCCTGCCCCACACGTCTGATAGAGCACCAATCAGCGGCGCGCTCATAAACGACAGCAGACCCTGATGAACCAAATGACAAAAAATGATCTCGACAGGAACCACCACAGATGAACTTAGGAGTGAAATATATTACAGACAACACTTACCTTCACTCCTTGAATGAGGCCGTTTATTAAAAAGGTGTGTTTGGGGAATGTTTCGTGTAAAACCTAGAGATGAAAAATGCACATTTATGAAGAATCTGTGAGAATCATTTGAATACCCAAATAAAACATAATTCAATTAATTTCTCAAAATGAAAGGTGCACCAAGTCGTTTCATGTGTCTGTTTTCCAGACTCTTATTTGCCATCCCAACAAACCAGAGATGGGAATGATTTCAGTTCCATAAGTGTTCTGTTAACCAGTGTTATTTAATTCTACTAAAGTATTTATTCATATTTTGAATGCATTATGAGAGGCGATAACAAGATCTGCGTCACGCTTTATTTAATAACAAGTATTCTATTCCTGACCTTAAGTATCCGATTCCAGAATTGGATTTTGATTCCCAGTCCTATATCTGTGTTCAGGCATTGATGATGTGGGTGTAGCTTCTTTAGGGTGAGATCTGGCTGCATCAGACGATTCATTTTGACTTTTTCGTCAATTTTTTTTAAGCTTTGGCAAACTTTCAGCGTTGGATTTATTCTCTTTAATTTTCTTTATTTTTTTAGTTGTACTTGGATATTTGTGCTTCATGGTTGTTTCTTTCTAATTCTGGAAATTAAAGGCACAATATGTAAGATTTTTTCACCACAAGAGGGCGCAGTTTCCAACAAAAACAAAGGCGTTGGTTGATGACGCAGTGATGAGCTGAATGATGGGACTTGCTATCAAGCGGATCTAATTATGTTTATGGATGAGTGCAAACATTCATGTTTTTTAACATTACAGTGGTATGAAGCAGGTCGCGATTCCTAAAGAATCTCAATGGGACCTCCTGGTTAAATAAAGGTATAAAAAAAAATAATAATAAAAAGAGAGACATTTCACACGCGAGTCCTGCGGACACTTATTTAAAATTGGAATTTATTTTTCTGAAATTAAAAATCTTTGGAGACTTTTGGGATATTGTAAGTACAAAACTGTGCAAGTGATTTTTGGATATTTTATTACAAACTTCTTACATATTGTACCTTTTAATGGAAATTAATCATCTATCTATCTCTTTCTAATTATGTGGAAAAATTAGTTTGAATGAACAATTCAATGACTCACTCATAAAAACACTTCACTTGTTTCGCTATTGGATGAATCACCGTTTTTGAACAAATCTTTTGAATGAATGATTCAATGACTCAGTCTGTTTCAGGAGAAATCGGGCACTATTTGAGGGGACAGCCATTTGTAGTAGTGTCAAACTATAGTGGATGCTATCAATATCAAGTGCACTCATTCAATCCTACAATGCACCGCAATGAGTATACAACTGATCTACACTCAACGGATAGAGAATACCCTTAATGCACTGTGTGAGTCGCGGCTGAATCATCCATCCATCCATTTTCCAAACCGCTGGTCCAATGTGGCTTCAGCGTAATATCACTCGAAAAAAAACTCCTTTTTAAGTGATTATTACAGAATTACAGATTATACTAATAATCCAATAGTGTCCAATAGAGGGCGCCGCTCAAACAAACCTTTCAGTTGCTGTTGTGGATAATGGAAGAATATGCAGGAGGAAAAAATGTAACACTTTACCAATAAAAATAAATAACTCTATAGTAATTTTTGCTTACGGTTTACCTGAATCATCGAAGGTCAGAGGCAAGTACAATGGTCAAAATTAGATTAAATGCATAAAAATGTATGTTTTATTTAACATATTTAGTTATTGGAGGTTTGCATAGTATTCTGATTCAGCATTTCACTGATTCTACTTATTTTGAGAAATATTGAATCTTTTTTTGTGCAAGTGAGAAGAATAAATGTCTCATTTAATTAATTGCAATAACCATCATGTTCACACACACACACACACACATAATGCCTCTGCACTTTGATTTGTCTCAACATGAGGACAAGAGAGCTGTCAGTCAATAAATGAGAAAGCAAAGTAACTTGCGTTACTTATTTAAAAAAGCAACTTAGATATGTTGTTGTAAATTGAAAAAGTAATCCGTTACTTTACTAGTTACTTGAAAAAGTAATCTGATTTTTTAAACTAATTTTTAGTTGATTGTTAAATAGTGAGATACCGAAACATGTTAACTGCTCTCTCAGATTTGAATGATCCAGTGTGATATTTTTTAATAAGGCACATGCGAATCATTGTCATTTACGAATAAGATCACGTGGGTGTTTGAATCAGGTTTGTGATCTTTTACACGATTAATTGTGAAGCTCTACTTTATACTGACACCTGCTGGTGTGAATTTTGGCAAAACAACTTAATAATAAGTGAATAATTGAAGCATTCATCCTGATAAACATGAACTTCAAATATAAATGAGAATCGCTATAATAACTCACAGTGAGCATTGGCGTCGTCAGGAGACCCCAGGCGAAAAACTCCAGAAATATGACCACAACAGCATGATACACGCTCGGCTTCCCGATGCCCTGCTGGACCTGGAACATCACAAATATAAACAGCTCATTATTAAAAATGCAGATTATAATCTTCAATGTGGCACGTTTCCAAACTCCTCAGCTTTCAATGGGACTGATCTCATTGCTATTCCTCTGGGTCACCAAAAAACTTCACTGCACAAAGGGGGAACGAAATTCAGCTGTGCCAGACTCTCAAGCCACTTCTGACAGAAGTTCACAGTCTTGAAGAACTGCTTATTATGCACTTGCCGGTCTCGTCGTACTCTTACGGATTACTCTTAGTGAGTAATAATGCAATTTAATCCAGTTTGTACATAAAGAAGGAAACACGCAGATGTTATAAGGGTGAAAACAAGAAACTTGTTTCCCATCCAAACATGATGCAGTAGAGAGTTTGGGTAATTCAAATAGTAATTCAACTATTATTAAATGTATACACACATATACGCATGTGCAAGTATATATATATATATATATATATATATATATATATATATATTCACGTATGTGTTATATATATATATATATATACACCTAAAGGATTATTGGGAACACCATACTAATACTGTGTTTGACCCCCTTTCTCCTTCAGAACTGCCTTAATTCTACGTGGCATTGATTCAACAAGGTGCTGAAAGCATTCTTTAGAAATGTTGACCCATATTGATAGGATAGCATCTTGCAGTTGATGGAGATCAACATGGAGATCAGCACATCCAGGGCACGAAGCTCCCGTTCCACCACATCCCAAAGATGCTCTATTGGGTTGAGATCTGGTGACTGTGGCGGCCATTTTAGTACAGTCAACTCATTGACATGTTCAAGAAACCAATTTGAACTGATTCAAGCTTTGTGACATGGTGCATTATCCTGCTGGAAGTAGCCATCAGAGGATGGGGACATGGTGGCCATAAAGGGATGGACATGGTCAGAAACAATGCTCAGGTAGGCCGTGGCATTTAAACGATGCCCAATTGGCACTAAGGGACCTAAAGTGTGTCAAGAAAACATCCCCACACCATTACACCACCACCACCAGCCTGCACAGTGGGAACAAGGCATGATGGATCCATGTTCTCATTCTGTTTACGCCAAATTCTGACTCTACCATCTGAATGTCTCAACAGAAATCGAGACTCATCAGACCAGGCGACATTTTTCCAGTCTTCAACTGTCCAATTTTGGTGAGCTCTTGCAAATTGTCGCCTCTTTTTCCTATTTGTAGTGGAGATGAGTGGTACCCGGTGGGGTCTTCTGCTGTTGTAGCCCATCCGCCTCAAGGTTGTGTGTGTTGTGTCTTCTTCACAAATGCTTTGCTGCATCCCTCGGTTGTAACGAGTGGTTATTTCAGTCAAAGTTGCTCTTCTATCAGCTTGAATCAGTCGGCCCATTCTCCTCTGACCTCTCGCATCAACAAAGCATTTTGGCCCACAGGACTGCCCCATACTGGATGTTTTTCCCTTTTCACACCATTCTTTGTAAACCCTAGAAATGGTTGCGTGTGAAAATCCCAGTAACTGAGTAGATTGTGAAATACTCAGACACCAACAGCCATGCCACGCTCAAAATTGCTTAAATCTTATTTCTTTCCCATTCTGACATTCAGTTTGGAGTTCAGGAGATTGTCTTGACCAGGACCACACCCCTAAATGCATTGAAGCAACTGCCATGTGATTGGTTGATTAGATAATGCATTAATGAGAAATTGAACAAGTGTTCCTAATAATCCTTTCGGTGAGTGTGTGTGTGTGTATATATATATATATATATATACATATATATATACACTTTTTTTTTTATTCAAGTAAATTGGGGCGCTTTTTGTCATTTCAGCATTTAACAAATTAGCAAACTAGCAAACAAATATTTGTCTTATTAATTAATTAATATACTAAATGTCTTATTGAAGGGCTTATTTTTTCAGGCTGGATGCTCTGAACACTTATTTTTTATCATTAGAATGCATCAAACAATAAACAGAAGGAAAAGACAGAACAGGTCTGACCTTTACAGAAATGTAATTTCATTGAATCTTCATGTAAAGTTTCACAAAAAAATATAACATTATAAACACATACAGATGGGACAATTGTGCATCAGTGGTATTACCAAAAAAAAAAAAATATATATATATATATATATATATATATATATATATATATATTTCACATTTCTTAAATCTCTTAGGTTGATTTAAAACAAGAAAAGAGAAAGATTCCTAAAATATTATGATACATATGTATCATAATATTTTAGGAATCTTTCTCTTTTCTTGTTTTAAATCAACCTAAGAGATTTAAGAAATGTGAAAAAGTAGGCTGTGCGTTAGAGAACTTAATGAAAGTCATTGGAGTATTATTGGTACCTTTATTCCAGATTATTATAATATAATCATATTTTTTAAGTGAAAGGATCTGGAAGACTCAAGGTGTTTGTCTATATGAAAAAAATTACATTGAAAAAATAAATGAATCAGTGTTGCATCCTTATTCACACAAAATGAGCAAGAACCGTCAACATCCATATATTTTGCCACAGTATCATTTTCAGGATAAATGTTATGTAAGATCTCACAATGAACTTCATTCATCTTATTGGGAAAGCAATACTTATGAGGTAACAATCTTATTGAAAGACTCAAGATCAACAGGGTGAGCAAATGACATCACAGACTAATGAATAAATGAATGAAGATTTCGGCGTCCCCATGACAACAGATTGCGCGCGTGCGTCAGATATAGATAGGTGTTGTGCGCGCGTTCGCATGTTACGTAATAGCCGAACACAGAGCTTCAATAGGCTAATCTGTTGGTTTTAGCATCTCTCCTCACCTTGCTGAAAACGATCGATATCACCCATGACACGTTTTGAAACACTAAAAGAACTGACGTAAAGACCCTAGACGATATTTAGCGATACACAAAACGATAAAACGACGATTCAATTCTTTAAAAAAAATAAAGTGTTGTGATTTGTCAGCTAGCCGATCCGCTATCTTCGCTCCGTGCGCGCGCACGTATGTAACGGTACGGATAAACTGACGTTAATGTTCATTGTATGATTGTATTTTATTCTTACCGGACTATCATGCTTCATTATGATCCTCTTGACCAGCACAACTTGGCTGGTGTGATTCTGGTTAATCTCCCCTTTCTCCATCATCATCTTCTTCATCATTATGTCATCACATCCCGTGTGAGTAACATAGAATCCATCCTGCTGAGTGCATATCGGTGGTCCTCCACCTCCTTCCAGCTTTAACAGCGAGTTCAGCCGTCCAAAATATGAGTTTAGTCTTTCTATGAGTTATTTACATCCAGCAGAAACCAGACTGTACCGATAAAATGCTGCTGTCTCACTGTCTTTGCCGTGTGTTGGTGTAACGTGACTGCAGTGCGCAGAACAGCGCCGCCGCGCGGTGAGAGGGTGAAATAGCGCATGCGCAGCTGTTCCTGGACCAGCATCATGTGATGCTCTGGGTTCCTGTGCACTGACGGATGCTGCCCTCAGCTGATCTGGACTCAGGGTGAGGGACCAGTTTCTCACTGGGCGAGTGACAGGGCTGCGTCACGCTTTATTACCTTATCAGAGGATGTTACCAAGGCTCACAGTGGAGGATGACTCTTCACTATCATTACTGATTACTATGGCCTCATCTATCTATCTATCTCTATCTATCTATTTATTTAAACACCCATCAATACCATCTATATATCTACCTATACATACATACATCTATGCATACATCTATACTTACATCCATCTCTGTACTATCTATCTATCTCTATCCATCTGTCATTTCCATCCATCCATTCACCTAGCCACTATTTACATTTATTTTTATCTTTTTAAATATATGTCTTATATAAATATGTCAACATTTATTAAATTGTTTGGCCCTACTTATACACTTAGATTGTGCATAGTGAAATGTTTATTTATGTGCATTTTTAAATTTTAACTAACCTGAAATAGTACAATAATACATTAAATAAGAAAAGCAGGAAGCAAAATACAGAAAGCTAAGCTGAATATTGCATTTAAACACAATAATATTTAATATTATAAAATATAAAACTATAAAAAGATATTGGTAACACCTCCTTTTACAGTCCAGTTACCCATGTAAATACTATGTACTTATTTTAGTAACTACAATTACTGGGTAATAACTAGTACCCTGAACCTATACCCCTAAACCTACCCATATTAGCCAGTAATTTCAAGGTAAGTACACTGTAAGTACTGTAAAAGGAAGCATTACCAAAATACTATTTTATAAATGAAAATATTTGTAAAAGTTATTTTGTATTTATAATTTTTTTTAATTGATAACTGGAATACAAGCTATTTAAGTTAATATATGTGATATTAATACTTTCGACTGAAGCAATTCCGTCTTAAGGCTTAATCCTGTTCATGGTTTGCCTCAATTAAGTTAAATGGCTCCCTCGGGCATCTGCGGCACCAGATCAGTTATCATGACGAGGAGCTGGTAAAGTTTGTTTATTTGTGTCACTAAGCAACCGGTATCCTCCTCTTACCAGCTGCTAGAGAGAGTTTGCCTGTGTGTCAATGTTTCCCAATGGGACAGTAAAACATTTTGCACATGATACATTCCCTATTGGTTTTCACAATTAGGTGTCAGAAAATAACTTAACCAATGCTAAAATGGCTTTAGCAAGTGGACATTGGGTTGACAAAGAAATTGTAGGGGTCCCACCAAGCCCAAGGTAAGTAAGTTCTGCTTACATTATGTGTCTCTGTCATTTGTGATGCCTCTACACAGACTGAATGAAGATTGCTAAGTGTAAGACTCACACATACGCATTACACTTGTTTACAGATATGGCCATGCGATGACTGTCGCAGGAAATATTGCGTTCTTGTTTGGAGGAGCATCGAGCGCGATCACTGAGGTGTGTGAATCTAATAAACTGCTGAAAACTGCACTTATTTCAGTGTTCATTAAAAATTTGACCCGTTTGCAACAATAAGAACTGTTTTTCTGTCCTTAGGGTGATCCTCCGATATATCTTAATGACTTTTACATGATTACAGGTAGGCTACTTTTGGTCAAATATTTTGCATGAATGGTTTTGTTCATTTGTTTAATTCTTTTAACTTTCTCTCCTGTTTTAGTTTCATCTAATGGAGTAACATGGGAGCTGATGCCCCAGAAAGGTGACGTTCCCACAGTAAGAGAAGGACACACTCTATGGTAATGATATTACACTATAGGTTTTTTCATGTTTTTTGAAAGATGTCTCTTCTGCTCACCACGGCTGCATTCACTGGATCAAAAATACAGTAATATTGTGAAATATTATAACTAGAGATCTGACTTATCAAATTACTATCTGACTATACTATATTAAATGCATATATTGTAGTAACAAACTATGTTATAACCATTAATTGTTAAAAGTTTGTGATCTTGATTTAAACTCTCACACGATCTTATTTCTAATCTTGTGTCTAGTTCAATAACAGTGAACATTCAGATTTGAATGTCTTTTCAACTATACGGTGTCATTATTTCTGTGTTGCGATAATTCAAATGATCACAGAAGTACTTGGATAAAGGTTTATAATTCGGATATAAACACTGATGACTACAGAAGCGATCGTATTTTTACGATTTTGAACGTAACTTGGCGTTAGTAGGAGGAGACACATGACTGCTAAAAAACTGTGGTTGTGTTTGTAATCTTCCCCAACACCCTCATTCACCATTCCCTACATTACTTCACTAATATAGTTCACTTGAAGGAGTCAATGAAAACGAGTGAGTGAATTGAGACACTGAGTGACACTTGGTTATGTTTGACAGCAGATCTTTTAACACTCATTGATGGAGTGTAGCTTTGCATTTCTTAAACAACCATGTATGAAGCCACATCATGGCCATATTCCAGGATGACAATGAAGATTCACCAGGCTCAAACATGAAGCATGAAGAATCTCCTCTGAGTCCAGAGCTTAAACTCATTGAGAGTTTTTGGGATGTGCTGGAGGAGACTTTACAGAGTGCTGGACTCTTGCATTGTCAACACAAGATCTTGACCAAAAATATATTTCAATTTATTAGGGCTGTCAAACGATTAATCGCGATTAATCGCATCCAAAATAAAAGTTTGTGTTTACATAATATATGTGGGTGCACTGTGTATAATTATTTTGTATAAATAAATACACACGCTTGTATACTGTATATTTAAGAAATATTTTCATGTATATACTGTATATAGATTTATGTATAATTTATATTATATATAAATATTTTAGATATAAATAATATTTTTTTCTTAAATAAACATGCATGTGTGTGTATTTATATATATATATATATATACACACAAAATAATTATACACAGTGCACCCACATATATTATGTAAACACAAACTTTTATTTTGGAGGCGATTAATCGCGATTAACCATTTGACAGCCCTACAATTTATTAATGGATAGCCCCTTGAGATGCAACATCTCATTTTCAAGAGGGTCCAATAACATAAAACAACAAAAACACACACTCATTGAGCTACTAAGCAGCTCACACCATTACCATAAACCTAATACACATCATAGCTCTGACACCATTATACAATTGAAACCATAGTACAGGAAATTCAGTAAACAAAAAGGTAATACATAAGAAGGACCAAGGTTGAATCAACAGGAGATAAATCAATTAGACGATTCCACTAAACAAATGACAATTGCAAGCAATACTATTCAGTCCAAGATCAGTAGTACGCACATAGTGGTTAGATATTGGAATAGGGATACTCCACTTTTTTGGAAATAGGCTCATTTTACCACTCCCTCAGAGTTAAATAGTTTGGTTTTACTATTTTCGAATGTATTCAGCCATATATATATATATATATATATATATATATTTTGAAGAATATCAGTAACCAGACAGTTTCTGGTCTCATTGACTTCCATAGTATATTTCTTTCCTACTATGGAAGTCAATGGGACCAGAAACTGTCTGGTTACTGTCTGATATTCTTCTAAATATCATAAAATCGGCTGAATGGATTTGAAAACGGTAAAACTCAAACGTTTAACTCTGGGGGAGCGGTAAAATGAGCCTATTTCCAAAAAAAGAAGTGGAGTATCCCTTTAGATAAGATGGACCTCAAGAAAAGAGGAAGATTGTTCCAATCACTAGTAGCTTTATAGTGAAAAGATTTTTTTTTTTACCAGTGGCTGATTCCTGGTACTGTAAAGACAAGAGATTGCATATCTCGAAAAGGATACAAAGAACTACGTGGAACCAAGAGTTCTCTCAGATATGGAGGACATTCGTAATAGGCACATTTAAAAATATAAAGAAACCAATGAAAGTCTCTTCTTGATTTCAGCTGAAGCCAATTCAGTGATGCATACATTATTACACAATGGTGTGTTTTAAAAGGACAAATCTACAGAGTTAAAAACAACATTGAGTGGCTTAAGAGCAGCTTAGTGTTCATGTAAATAATATCATCAGGTCAGGTCAGGTCACATTTATTTATATAGCGCTTTTCACAATACAGATTGTATCAAAGCAGCTTCACAGTGATAACATGAAAGTAGTACAACACAGATCAATAATATTGCTAAACACTAAATAACCCCAACTGAGCAAGCTCAAAGCAAGGTGACAGTGGCAAGGAATCAAAACTCGATCAGATTGGATGGAGAAAAAACCTTGGGAGAACCCAGGCTCAGTCGGGGGCCAGTTCTCCTCTGGCTTACTTTCATATTGTTTATATATAAATATAAATATTGTTTATGTATAAAACGGCGCCATAACATATCGCAGGCGTTGAGTCGTCTCTTCACAGGCGTTGGGGCATCCGAAATCCCCGTGAGAGGCTGGATACAAAATTGGACCTGACGAACGCCATTTTTCTCGGGACAGGTGTCCCGAGATAACAGCAGAAAGGCAGATGGGAAATAATTAGCATAGCTGATGTTCATAATGATTTCCATTATACGGGAGTCGGTGTTAGAAAACCACTATCTCACAAACTCTCCGCAACCTGAACTCTCCGCAACCCAACCATACGCGCAGACCCGTTTGACTAAGGCTGTCGAGCCCCACTGTCACGGTATTGCGTTTCAGTGGCAAACGGTTCCGTATGGCATAACAGAGGAATAAAAGGTAAGCATTATGTGAATGCTTGACTAA
The DNA here is from genome assembly GCF_988280905.1 of Pimephales promelas. Classification (NCBI taxonomy): domain Eukaryota; kingdom Metazoa; phylum Chordata; class Actinopteri; order Cypriniformes; family Leuciscidae; genus Pimephales; species Pimephales promelas. Next base: position 25,356,905 of record NC_142791.1, read on the forward strand.
AGAGAAGCGTCTTTAATCTAGTTTTAAACTGTGTCAACGAGTCAGAGGCTCGGACCGTATCGGGAAGGCTATTCCAGAGTTTTGGAGCTAAATGCGAGAACGCCCTCCCTCCTTTACTGGACTTCGATATCCTAGGAATGACCAGAAGCCTTGAATTTAGTGATCTTAAAGAATGCGATGGATTGTAGGAGGATAGAAGGTCCAGGAGCTAAACCATTTAGGGCTTTATAGGTCAGTAGTAGTATTTTGTAATTGATACGGAACTTAATAGGTAACCAGTGTAGAGATGATAAAATCGGTGTTATATGATCATATTTTCTTGACCTAGTAAGAACTCTAGCAGCTGCATTTTGTACTAACTGTAGCTTGTTTATTGAGGATGCAGGACAACCGGCTAATAAAGCATTACAGTAATCTAGTCTCGAGGTCATGAATGCGTGAACTAATTTTTCTGCATCAGAAATAGATAGCATGTTACGTAGCTTAGCAATGTTTCTAAGGTGGAAAAAGGCTGTTCTTGTAACATATGAAATATGATTTTCGAAAGACAATCATCAGAGTCAATAATGGGCAATATCAACTGGGAAATTAACCTTTTCCTAACTTCAAATGTAAAGCAATGAAATGGTTGTGAGGAGCATGAATATGATGATAGCATTGATGTAACTAACATCACAACATTTATTTCCATCAAGAGGTGCATATATATATATATATATATATATATATATATATACAGTATTTACACACTTAATTTTGATGATAAAAGTGACAATCAAAACATGCTTTCCATTTTCCCATAGTGTTGTGAAAGGAAAACTCTATTTGTTTGGAGGCTCCTCACATCCTGACGCTAAAGAGTGTCTCCCAGGCGTCTATTGCTTTGACATTGGTAAGACACTACACTGTAAAAAAATATTGTTGGTTTAACTTAAAAAAGTAAGTAACCTGGTTGCCTTAAAATTTTAAGTTGATTGAACTGGAAAAAGTGAGTTGATACAATGAAGGAGATTAATTTAATCAGAAACTCAACATAATAAGTTATCTCAACTAAATAAATTATTTAAGTTGATTTAACAAAAGAAAAAATGTTATGATAACAAATCTTGAAAATTTATTTTTTTCACAGTGTAGACCATTTATTGTGCATACTACTGTGAGTGTCAATGCACATGACTACTTTAGATAAAAATGAATAGCTTTTGTTGTTTAGTTAAGTTGAGTAAGGTTTTGTCTGGTCATTCTCAGTGACGTTGACGTGGGAGAAGCTGCTCACTGCCGGCGTGTCTCTGCGGACACTGAGACACAGCGCAGCAGCTCTGGGAGAGAATATCTATGTGTACGGAGGGATTTCGGGTGGAGTCCCGACCGGAGATCTCATGATGTTCAACACAGGTCAGTGAGGACTTCACCAATCCCTGTCCATCTCAGACACTGGACGGCATTATTAAAGTCTCTGTGGACCAGAAGTTGCAACCGAGTTTACTTTAGTGTTGTGAAATATTCCCAAGTGAAACAATATTGAGGGCTGGGTTTTATTTTAGCGCACCTCCTCTCCATCTCTCGCTCATTGCAGTCTGACAGTTGGAGGGAAGTGGTTAAGGATATCAAAACCAAAGGCGTCAAACTGACGAAGGAACGAAGATTACCACGACAAACTAACTTTTTTGTTGTATTAACTTGCAGAGATTAATCGTTCACCACAAGACTTGCAATGAGCGCTTGCAGAGTAAATAGGGCCAATTCTGATTTCATGACGACTTTAAACGTGTTCAGCAATGTAAAGTTGTCACGTTTTTTTGTGGGTTGAGATGAAAGACAACAGAAACAAATTATCTTTGTTAAATGTTAGAATTGTAAGACATTAAACGTGTTTTTAATATTCATATACACATTTTGATGACATATAGTGATACCTATTATGTCTCATGCAGCCGTTAAATGATATTAATTCTTCTGTTTATTATGAAAATGTTCACATGATGTCATGTTTTATAAGTACAAATATGCTTGATTGACTGATGTTTCGTAATATTGAAAATTACATTTTTAAATAATGAATTAAAATCACATCACACATTCTTATCATTTTAAATCATGGAGATTATTTCATATGGTTTTGTGGTTGGTTATGTTTATACAAGTGGTTAAAGGTTGGGAATCTCCAGCTATTATGAAATAACTGAGTTTGGTAACACTTTAGTTCAGGGTCCAGTTCTCACTATGAACTAGTTGGTTATTAGTATGCACATTACTAATATTAAAACACATAAAGCACATATTAATGCCCTAATCCACGCAATACCTAAACGTAACAACTACCATACTAACTATAAACATTAAAATAGGAGATTATTGAGGCAAAAGTCATAGTTATAGTCAGAGGTCATAGTCATAGTTAATAGCTTTTTAACTATAGTTAAAGGAGTAGTTCACTTTAAACAAAAACTCTTGCTGATAATTTACTCACCCCCATGTCATCCAAGATATCCATGTCTTTCTTTCTTCAGTCGAAAAGAAATTAAGGTTTTTGATGAAAACATTCCAGGGTTTTTCTCCATATAATGGACTTCAATGGGGTCCAAACGGTTCAAGGTCCAAAAGACAGTTTCAGTGCAGCTTCAAAGGGCTTTAAACGACACCAGACGATGAATAAGGGTCTTATCAAGAGAAAAACGATCGGTCATTTCAAAAATAAATAAACAAATAAAATAAATAATTTTTTTAGTTTTATAAGCACAAATGGTCGCCTTGCTCTGTTCTGTGATGCGCGTTCGTGACTCTCCTGTTCGAACTCGTTCATCAAAGTGAACAAATCTTTTTTTCGAGTCATTTGGTTCAAACTCCAAAAAAAATGTTTGTTTATTTTGACGAACGAGTTCGAACAGGAGAGTCACGAACGCGCATCACAGAACAGAGCCCTATTTACTCACTCTTATGTTGTTCCAAAACCCCAAAAGCATAATGAAAGTCAAGAAATATTTGAGAGAAACATTTTTTTTTTTTAATATTTGGATGAAGTGTCCTGTTAGTAACTAACTGTATGTTTATACTTTACTTCTTTTAGTGTCATTGAATTGGATGCCTATTAAAACTACAGGAACTCTACCTTCAGAAAGGTAAATAGTGATCTGACTGAATATGAGATTTAACTTTACAACTGTGAGCAAAAAAAAACATATAAAACAGTACATATATTGTAACTTTAGCTGACTGAATGATTGTTGAAAATGAAGCCGTAATCCTGGGCCATCTGTTTCAAACTACCGTTTTAACAGCTGAATTCATTTTGTGGTTTTCCTATTCCAGAGACTCAAGGCCAGCATCTGCTGTCTTTTCATCTGATCTTGTTCTTTCTCTTTTGTTCTGCAGATATAATCACTCACTTGCTGTGGTCGGAGAGCAGATCTTCTTGTTTGGTGGATGTTCAGAGGATGGGTCTCAACTCAAAGACATGTATGCATTGAATACAGGTACAGCGGATACATTTTAAATGATGATTCCCACCCTTTGCACAGTGCATTTCTGCGAGGTTTATCGTCTAAAAGTGCAGAACAATGCGAGATAAAAAAAGGTTTGTGCCAGCAGCTGTCATTCAGAGGAACAAAATGCACAGATGACACAGAAATGTTATTTATTTATTTTATTATTATATTTATTGTCTAAAGTATATGGTCTGTGTTTGTTTCAAAAATGTGAGGATAACTCTCTCTGACTCAAATCAAAAATCTACAATCAATCAATCAATCAATCAATCAATAAATAATTTTTTTATTTACATAGCGCTTTACAACAACCATGAGTTGATCAAAGCGCTGGACAGGTAAAAAAAAAGGATAAAATATATTTTTATTTTAATATTTAATAATATATATTATAATATTTTAATAATATATAATATTTAAAAAAAAAATAAAAAAAATAAAAATAAAAATAAATAAATAAAAATAAAAAAAGGAATAAAAATAAGAGATTTACAGGTACAAAAAATAATACAATTACAGGTACAAAAAAGTTTACAACCTTACAACAACAGGAATACTGGGGTATAGCTTTGCACCGAAAGATTGCAGTTGTAATTGAAGGACTAATTCGTCTGACTGTAATGAACTATGTCTTTTCCCCCATAGAGACTCTGGTGTGGGAACAGTGTCAGGTAAAAGGAGAGTCTCCTGTTGTTTGTGCCGGTCAAACCTTTACATCACATCATGACAAGGTACACTAGAGTACATGACTGGGTTTATACGCTACTGTTCAAAGGTTTGGTTTCAGTATGATTTTAAAAAAATAGAAAAAAAAATTTCTAAAGTGACTGCAAAGACTTTTTAAAAAAGAATTGTGGCACATTAGAATGATTTCTGAAGGATCATGTGACACTGAGGACTGGAGTAATGATGCTGAAAATCCAGCTTTGATCACAGGAATAAATTATATTTTTTAAATATATATCAATGGAAAATAGTTATTTTAAATTGTAATAATATTTCACAATTTTACAATTTTACTTTACCTTGGTGAGCAAAAGAGACTTCTTTTTTAAAAACATCTTACACCCCCAATCTTTTGAAATGAAAAAACTCAGAAATGCAGGACGAAAAGTCTTTAAAGATTTCGGACAAAACTAAAGTATGAGCAAAAGTAAAAATGGTGTTTGAACTTTTTTTATGTCCCACTTTTCATATAATACACTATTATTATTTTGATTCAGGATATTTACTTATTTGGGGGAACAATCACTAATCCAGACGGAGCGGTATCATCCAGCAATGAAATTCACAAATTAAGCATCGGTAAGATGAGAAGCCAAACTGAGAAACTCAGTGAATGAACAGACACTAACACTCTTCCTGTTTCACCACCAGCAAAGATGAAGTGGAAGGTCCCGCTGTATGTGGGCATCCCTCCCGCCAGACGTCATGGACACGCGGCTTTCATCGTCCACAGTCATGTATGTGAGTCTGTTTTACATACACTGCCATTCAAAAGCCTGGGAACACTCGACTCACTCTGTTTCTCAGGATCACAGAAACAATTAATCTGAAGTCTTCTGCTTAACTGATTTCCATTTCTTTTTTTTTTCTTTTTTTAATGAATGAGTTGAAGGAAAAGCTGCATGAAATGCTTAATGCATATCGTTCCTTCTTCAAAAAGCATCTCATGATGCACCTCATGAAGTTGCTTGATGAATGTCCAGAATAAGCAGAGCTGGAATGTAGACAGTAAAAGTTACAAAATGTAAAAAGTAGTCAGAATGAAGGATGAATAGATGTGTCCAAATGTTTGATATGACATGTCAGTGTTACTTTCATATGTTTATTACCATTATAGTATTTATTGATATTTTGAAATATCTTTTATGTTTAATTTTTCAGTTTAAGTTTAGTTGGTTTTAGTAATTTACACTTTACCACTGTAAAAAAAATCTTTTCATGATTAGTAATCACATTCAACATTTTTTCTTTTGTCAAATCAACTTGAACAATTTATTTAGTTCAGATAACATATAATTTTGAGTTTCTGATGATTAATTCATTCTCCTTCATTGTATTAACTCACTTTTTCCATTTCAATGAACTTAAAATTTTAAGGCAACCAGGTTACTCCCTTTTTTAAGTTAAACCAACAATATTTTTTTACAGTGCAAGCATTTGTTAACATTAGTTAAACTAACAATGATAATAACTCAAATGAATAAATGCTTCTGAAGTACAGTATTTTTTTTATTCCTAACTAATGTTAATAAATGAAACGTTATTGTAAAGTGTTAATTTTCTTACAGTATGTGCTTTTTACTGTAAATAATAAGATTTGTTGTTTTTACTAAATATTGTTCAATTTAACAGTTTTTTACTGTATAATTACACAGGATGTTATGTTATTTTTTTGTTTTTTTTTACTTGCTAACCAATTAAAGTCCCCGTGAAATCAAAATTGTACCTATTTACTTTGTTAGCGCACAATACTAGTCTTGTGGTGAACAATTAATCCATGCAAGTAAAAATATATTAAAAACATGATTTACCTTGGTAATCTTTAATCAAAATCTGAAAAGTTACTTCCGGTCTGGAACGGTTTCTTTTTCTGATGACGTAGGTTTCACAGTTTGGGTGGGGAAACGCTTAAAGGGTTAGTTCACCCAAAAATGAAAATAAAGTCATTAATTACTCACCCCCATGCTTTACCAACCCCGTAAGACCTTCGTTCATCTTCGGAACACAAATGAAGATATTTTTGATTGAATCTGAGAGCTGGATCAGTCCTACATAGACTGCATAAGGGACTGGCTCTTGACGGCCCATAAAGTCATTAAAGAAAAGGTTTAAATATTCCATGTGCCTACAGCGGCTCAGTTATAAGTTTATCAAGCGACGAGACTACTTTTTGTGCGAAAAAAACATAAATAACGACTTTATTCCACTATTCCATTACTTCCTTATGGGCGCATGCGCGAGAACTGAGACGAGGACGTTCTCATTCGTCTACTTCTTGTTACCGGCTGCTCACCGCTTAGGAGTTTTACCGCCCCCTACCGTATAAAATGATGATCCATATATAAGGCGCTCCGGATTATAAGGAACACTGTCGTTTTTTGAGAAGATTAAAGGCTTTTAAGTGCACCTTATAGTGCGGAAAATACGCAAATTGAAAAGCGTATGTACAGCGCGCATCTTCCTCTGCTTGTAAACAGAAAGTTTTGCGCTTCCAGCTATATCAGCACATCATTTTATACGGTAGGGGGCGGTAAAACTCCTAAGCGGTGAGCAGCCTGTAACAAGAAGTAGACGAATGAGAACGTCCTCGTCTCAGTTCTCGCGCATGCGTCCATAAGGAAGTAATGGAATAGTGGAATAAAGTCGTTATTTATGTTTTTTTCGCACAAAAAGTAGTCTCGTCGCTTGATAAACTTATAATTGAGCCGCTGTAGGCACATGGAATATTTAAACCTTTTATTTAATGACTTTATGGGCCGTCAAGAGCCAGTCCCTTAGGCATCCTATAGGACTGATCCAGCTCACAGATTCAATCAAAAATATCTTTATTTGTGTTCCGAAGATGAACGAAGGTCTTACGGGGTTGGTACAGCATGGGGGTGAGTAATTAATGACTTAATTTTCATTTTTGGGTGAACTAACCCTTTAACCACTCCCCTCAAACCGTTAGTTTGCTATGAGCGAGAGATGGAGAGGAGGAGCGCTAGAGTAAAACCCTGCCCTCTGTTCAGTATTCCGTTTCACTTGGAAATACGTCACAGCACTGGAGAAAAATCGTTTGCAACTTCCGGTTCACGGGGACTTTAACAGGTTTTACAGTTAAAATTACAACAACAAACAAACAGCACTGGTACATGTTTAACAGATGCGAAATGTGTTTTAGTATTTTAGATGTAACTTAGTTGATTTTAAAGTGAGTTTCTTTCTTCTTGGTTGCAGCTTTATGTTTTTGGGGGCAAAAATGAAGAGCAAGAATTGAATGACTTGAAAATAATGAAATTGATAAACCCCTCGGAGAGACAGCCAGGTACTTAATGTTACCGACTCCTAAACACCAATCACCTGTTTTACTTTTATTTAAGCTTGATCTATTACTTCCTGCACACTGTTATATAGTGATGAAGGAGATTTTATCTGAGTTTGGACTGCAGGGTGTCAGTAATAGGTGGGTGCGTTTCTGTGACTAAAACACCCAGTTTCATTACCAGTTTCATATGAAAGTAACATCCTGTTACTCAAATCATTTCCTCTTGATCAGCTTCGCACCGACAAAAATTCCCAACGTGAAGTACGAGCTGAGTCCGTCTCCAGTGACCGTGAAGAGCTACAGGAGTGAAAATATTCAGGTGATTTATGCATTACAAACATCCCAGGCATTTCAATTATAACATTTATATGTTTAAGGCTTTGCATTTGGGGTCGTTGACAGTTTACACTACCGTTTAAAATTTCGGGGTTGGTTAGAGATTTTTATTATTATTAATTTTTTTTTTCCAAAATGAAGCTTTAAATTGGTCAAAAGTGACCAATTAATGTCATTTATAATGTTACAAAACTTTCTATTCATCAAAGAATCATGAAAGAAATGTATCACAGTCTCCGCAAAAATATTCAGTAGCAAAAACAACAGTAATGATAATAATAAATATTTCTTGAGCAGCAAATCATCATATTGGAATGATTTCTGAAGGATCATGTGACACGGAAGACTGCAGTAATGAGGCTCACATGAATGAATCACAACATTCAAATAGAAAACAGTTTGGGTTTTTTTCCCCAATTGTAATATTTCACTATTTTACTGTATCATAAATGATGCCTTGGTGAGCATAACATACTTCTTTAAAAAACATAACAACATTTTAAGGGATCATGACATTTGATCTTTTGACATAAGAGGTCTCTATACTCTTTTCGCTCTATCCACAAGTTTCCTACGCTCCATGAGGCCTTGCGTCAAAAGTGGGCGCGACTTCCGGTTGGAAGTAAACAAAGCGCGATTTGACATGCTTGACACTCGTTCATTCAACAGTTGACAGTCATTCAAGTTATAGCGATCCAAACTAGCTAACGATGTGGGAACACAACCTCAACGAAATTCAAAAAGGGTGAAATAACAGTACCTTTACCCTCCGCAGTAGTTGATTGGGAGTATTATAACAACATTATTAATAATCAATACTCATCAAGGCATGGTGACAGACAGTTGTGTGAGCTGACAAACAATTAAAATAAAAAATACACACTTAGTCATTGTGCTTTGGAGTTTATTCAAAATTATAAATGAATGTGCTACTTGAATACATTAACTGGCACATTTGGTATTCTGTCAACACAGGCTTTGATCCTGAGTTTAGGTGTAACATCAGTAGAAAACAGCCAATCACATGCTGAGAGAGTTTATAGAACATTAAGAATTTAAACAAATGTACACAGGAAGATTCGTCGTCTTTTGGGAGGTGATGGAAACTACAGTCGTTAGCAGGATCAGAGACGGGCTCTGGCAGGATCACTCTGATTTAATTTTCAGCTTATGTTCAAAACAATCCCGTTTAAGCCACTGAATTAGTTTAGTCCGGTTATACATACAAACGCGAGCAGCACATGTTGCCCCTGAGCTCCGTAACGACATCTCTCATAAAGATTTGCGTCTTTAAATAGTAAAATAATTCTCCGAAAAACAGCTAGCCTCTTCGCTAACTAACACACAAAATACCATTGGAATGCTACTTCCGCCGCCTCACCGGAAGTTTCACCCACTTTATTTTTTACAGGAGCGCCCCTCGGAAACTTGTGGATAGAAACGACGCGGTCGCAACTTGGATGCGGTGCGGCACAATCGTTTTGCCAGACGATTGTTTTAAAATCGTTTTTGTTTTGTTTAAAATGGAGATCATGATTACATACATCAGATAACTACAAAGAATAACATGATTTAGTCTATTTAAAAAAATATATATTTATTTGAAAACGTATTAATTCATTGTGTCATTCATAAATACCTGTTTCATTAATGAATGATTCACCATATTTTAATGAATCTCTTGAGTCTTGAATAAATGATTCAATAAAAAAAATACAGGAGTACTAATGTAATCAACACAATCTTTATTTGAAGAGACTCCTTGCACTTTAGCCAGTTTAATGGTTATGGCTTAAAATTGGCAAGAATAAAAGGTAGAAATATTCATTCTTCAAGTATTTATTCTCCAAAAAATACTAGAATCGGAAAAAAGAATCATATTCGATAAACAGAATCGGAATCGCTTAAATTGAAACGATACCTAACCCTGACTGGATGTGAGCGTCGCGTCAAATGCAAATACAAACCATTATAATGACTGATGCTGTCTACACTGATACACTATACAGATGTAATTTCTGATGAACTCCACACACTTGAGTCTGTCGACAACAGGACAAATGAAAGAGGGAAAGAAGGTTCGTCCAGTTTAAACGGCTCATTTGTGTCTCTGTGAAGACTTCAGAAGGATCCCAGCATCTGAAACAAGTGGATGGTTTATTTTAATGGCGTCGCAGGGTTATATGTTAGTTCGGAGCATTTGACTGAAGATTGTTTTGTCAGCGAGGCACAATTAATGGAGAGCTCACAAAGAAACTTTAGTTGAAAGATGAACCAGCAAATGTATTGAATCTGACAAACACCAACATAAGTAAATGATTTCATAATGCTTTGTCTGTAAATTATGGTTTTATGTGGATGGAAGAGGGTCAGAATAAAGGTTAAACGGTTCTTTAACATTATAATACCACAAGGGACATATTAAAAAAAAAAAAATCTAAATCCATGTCATGATGACCCCTTTAAATGTTAGTTTACATGTAGATTTTAGCTTTATACTGCAAATAAATATATAAGGGAAAGTGTATGCTTTAGTTCAGATGCCGTGGTTCACGTCATTTCTTTATATATAAGGAAATATATGATATTGTAACCAACCCATGTTACTTTCCTCCAGGTGAGCGGTCATAGAGATTTCAGTACAGTTCGTGATGAAGCCATGAACATGATCCACAAAGCTTTTGCAATGTTAGATGAGGAATTCCAGAAACTAGACAGGTAGAGATTATGCCGTATTTGGTTATTTCAAATGAATTGTCTAAATCACTAATAACGTGAATCTGTTCTCACCTGAAACAGAGAAAAGGAAGCACTTGCACGGGAAACAGAGGCTCTACAAAATGAGAGAGACGCTCAAAGTGAGCACCTCCTGAGACAGACACAGGTACTCCTGATGATGACGTCATTAGATTCATTTTCTTGTCCGTTCCTGTTCTTCACAATTGCTAAAGGAAGTTTGCGGTTGTGATTGGACAGGAATTGCAGGATATGCTGGAAAGACACAAAGCTCAGAACGAGGCTTGGCTGCGTGCGCGGGCAGACGAGAACGACAAGGAGAGGAAGGAGCTGTGTAAACTGAGGGTGTGTTGCTTTAAAATAACCACACACATTTACTTCATACAAACCGCTACCAGGCAGAGACCAAAACAGCTTGTTTTAACTGAGTTAGTACTATAGTGTTATACACACTATTACTGTGTTTCACACACTCTGTCTGTGTGCTGTTAAATCGATTAATAGCATGTAACATAAAAGTTTGTTTATATATTATATGTGTGTGTGTAAATATTATTATATTTATAGTAGGGCTGTCAAACTATTAATCGTGATTAATCACATCCAAAATAAAAGTTTGTGTTTACATAATGTGCACTGTGTATAATTATTTTATATATATAAATACACACACATGCTTGTATATATTTAAGAATATTTTTTTTAATATTTTCATGTATATACTGTACATAGATTTATATATAATTGATATTATATATAAATATAAATATTTTATATATAATTCATATTTTTTTCTTAAATATACATGCATGTTTGTGTGTGTTTATATATATATATATATATATATATATATATATATGAAGAGTTCAGATGCAAAAGCCTCTAAATGCCATTTGAAATTTTCTTCTTCAATGATGATTTTTATCAAACTTGTATATTTAAGTTCAGTAATTTCACTTAAATAACAATTAATATGTAATTATCATTGCCATTTAAGTGAATTCACTGAATTTAAATATACAAGCTTGATAAAAATGATCATTCTAGAAGAAAATTTCAAATGGCACTTAGAGGCTTTTGCATCTGAACTCTTCATATATATACATATATACAAATAATTACACACAGTACGCCCACATATATTATGTAAACAAACTTTATTTTGTATGCGATTAATCGTTTGACAGCCCTAATTTATACAGTGTGTATATATATATATTAGGGCTGTGCAAAAATTAATTGCGATTAATCGCATCCAAAATAAAAGTCTGTGTTTACATAATATATTTGTGTGTGCTGTATATAATTATTTTGTATATATAAATACACACACATGCGTGTATAAATTTAAGACAATGTGTTATTCATATATAAAATATTTATATAATATAGATTATACATTTATATATATATACAGAATTTAAGCGCAAATAATTCTTAAATATATACATGCATGCATAGGTATTTATATATACAAAATAATTATATACAGCACACACAAATATATTATGTAAACACAGACTTTTATTTTGGATGCGATTAATCGCAATTAATTTTTGCACAGCCCTAATATATATATATATATATATATATATATATATATATTATGTATATGTGTGTGTCAGGGTGTGTACATATATACATATATACATATATAAACATTGAGTATATACATTTACACACACATACTATCTGAACAAATTTGATGTGATTAATTGTGATTAATCGATTTGACAGCACTAATTCATATATATATATATATATATATATATTATGTGTGTGTAATGTGTATATATATAATTTATTGATCCCCCCCCCCCCCACCATAAAATACACAGGAGTAAAAATGTAGTGCATCCTTTTAACTCACTTCAAACTTTAATAAACATTGATACATAATATGTCCGAATTGCACACTGTCCATCACATTTTAGCTTTTTACTTTTTTGCATGAACTATTCCTTTAAAAATCCACTTCAAGTCAGTCTCGCAAATATCCCATTCTATGCATGGAGTGACGTAGGTCTAACATTTCATCGTGCCACGTCACCTGACGTTTCTTCTTGTTTATCGATTCGGTCTGAATATTCCAGGAGGAGGTGCTCCAGGAGCAGGAGAGACTCAAAGAGGAGCAGTGCAATATCCAAAAACGCAGTGAGCAGCTCCTGTCCATTATGCAGCAGTTCAAAGGCATGTGAAGACACTGTCTCCATGGCAACCGCTGAGGGAGACGGCCGAGTTTTGTTTGGGAAACAGCGAGATTATTAATGCCACTCCCTTTCTGTGATATTTGGGTTTGTTTGTCTGCCTGATGATTTGGTTCTTCCGCTCTGTGTGTGTGTGTGTGTTAATGGATGTCGCAATGCATTTGACAACCTCATTACCAAGCATACCTGTAGAACACCGAATGATTTATGATGCGTTTGAAAAGATTTTTCTGAAGCGTGATGATGTAAACTGAGGTTTCAAGGCCCATGTCATTTATTTCATGTTTCTTCACAAGCATGTGTTGATAGAAACTGAGGCCCTCGGGTCACTAAATTGAACTCTATGGATCTGATATCAGTTATTAAAAATTCTAAGTCTGGGATTTATTACATAATATCAATAAAAAAAAGTTTTCTTTTTTACAGTTACATTTAATCATTTATTTTAGAAGATGCTTTTTCCAAAAGCATAAAAAACAGGAAAAGTACAAGCTTTTAATTAACCTTACAGACTGTATACTATTAGCTATTTGATACATATATATTTTGTTTTTATTCTAAAAATACACTTTTTATTTGATGTGCTCATTTGTGCTTTTTAGGGTCCCATATAAAAGTGAAAGTCATTCAATTTCCCACTGTTAGCTTATAATTTACAATATCCGATACATTTATATAAAATCCACGTAAGCAAAGAGGAAGTGCATCTTGTTAACTCACTTCAAATCTTAATAAACAACATAATATTTCACATTGTCCATATTGCTATTTTTAGTTCATTTATCATATTTATTTCTCAAGAAGGGAAAAAAAAACTACACAGCACTTCATTCCATATAAAACAGACTCCCTGGGCCATTAGTGAATTTATAAACTCATTTTCATATAAAGTGTAGCACCATCCAGCCCATAATATCACAGACTTTATTGTCTATTGTCAGTGGATTTTTGAAGGGGACAGTCATGTCGCAGTGCTTGCGCATGCGCTCACATCCCCGCCGAGTCGAACCGAAAGCGACCGAAGAAAAACGATGGGAAACGGTCGGCAGCGCACTATTTGGCAGGAAGGTTTCCCGCGCAGCGCCAACCGTGTTCGATGGCGGAGCACTATGTGGCAGCGGGGGAGGGGAGGGAAAGAGCTCGGCCGCATTCGGGGCCGCCTGCGCTCATCAAACGCTTCTCATTGAACACACAGTAAGGCAGAGCTGGAGTGGAAATATTCTTTATGCCGCAATATGCGTGAATTTCTATAATAAACCCGGGGTAAGCGAGCACCCATGCCATAAATGCCACATTTATGCATTGCACTTGAATAAAAGGCGAAATGCGACAAGATTGAGCTCAAATCTGCAGTGGAGGCAGTAAGGGGGTTTTGGGGGCGAGCTGTAGGGACGCTTGATTCAGACGGTTCTGTTGAAAATGCGTTTCTTGGGCTTCCTTTGTTTCTGCTGCGGGATTGTAAATAAGAGCTTGAGCCAAAATGGCGGCTGGAGCCGTTGAGCTGAGTCGAGCTATAAGCTATTGCACTGCGTTTAGTCACACAAATAACACGGTTTTTATCATTCCTGGCTGTTTTCTGGCTTTATATCCATCTTGGGTGCCGTCGTAGCATTTCAAATAATACATCTGGCTGCGTTTGTGAAGAATTTGTAGTGTTTAACGAGGATAGTTAGCGAAATTGAGTCGGTTAGCTAGATGGATTCGAATATTTTTAATGACAAATTGCGATTTTTATTAATAAAACGTGCGTTTATTGTTTATGTTGGACTTGTGTTGGTTGTTTAATGGCTGAATACTGTGTTTTTGTTATGTGATGATCTCTTCAGACTGCCAGTTAGCTATTATCTGGAATGCTTTTTTTCTTTAAAAGGATGCTTACAAACACTTGCAAGCCCAGATGCAATATTCATGTGTGTGTATTTTTCCAATTTTCACTATAACTAGACAACTTGCAGTGCTGCTTGTCATCTTGCTTGTTAATGGCAGCACTGAAACCCAATCTGGCCAAGTGATCTCACTGCATTGTTGAAGGTTCTGGCCAGTTTGAAATGTAAGGTCTTGAATTCATTAGTCTCATCTGATGCTCAATGATCAGGTTGCATTGAGAAAGTCTGCTGAATTTCCATGAGGAACAATGACATGTATCATTCTAGGGTTTTGTTTGGAAGGGGGCGGCGGTTCATTTGTATTTCATGACAGTCTCCTGAAGAGTTTTGTAGGGCACCTCTGGAGGATTAATTGATCAATTAGGCTTGTAAAGAAGAGATTACAGCAGAGAAACAGGCACTGCGGTGGGTTTAAGTGCTGGAGAATGGGTCGGTTTGATTTAAGCCTTTAATTTGGGTTCTGATTTATAATATTATTGTTATAAAAAAGCTAAACTTAATCATATTTATTTTGTATGTGTGTAAAAGTATGGTTATGTACAACAGTTGGATAGCTGGACAAGAACATAGGTCATTTATAAAAGGCAACATTTCTGTGCATGTATATATTAGTGTTGTAGTACTCAAGACAGGTCTTAAAGGGGTCATATAATGGGACATGTACTTTTACAAGTTGATTGTACTGAAATGTGTATTGGCAGTGCCTGTACCAAACCATCATACAATGATAAAAATCCATCCAGTGTTTTTGTTTTAATCTCATTATATGTTTTCCCCTGCCTCAAATCGAGCCGTTCGACCGTTTGACGTCACACGGTCGGACGCCCCTCCCAGGATTGTTGATTGACAGCAGCGTTTCAACACAGACCCGCCCTGAGCGAGCTAGACTGTAGTCCACCATTGTTGATACGCTGGAGCAAAATGGCGTCTAAGCGATTGTGTTGTTCTGTTCTTTGGTGTAATAACGAACTCAGTCATTTTGATGTTCCTAAATCCGAACCGCTGAAGACGCAGTGGCTGAGTTTTGTTTTCGAAGGGAATATTCCCCACGTTCAACGTCAATGCTTTCATTTTTGCGTGAATCATTTATCGCAGACTTCTTAAATGAGGGTCAGTATGAGCTGGTTTAATAATCTGAAAAAATAATCGATTTTATGTTCCCTCTGCACCTCCAGAAGAAGTGTGTAAAGTTTTATTAATCTTTATATTAATATTATAACCTTTATATTAATATATCATGACCATTAGTTGTAACGTCAATCTGTCAATAAACTAACGTATCAGTAAACACAGCGTTCGTATCTCACTTCTCTATCCTGCTAGTACATAAAAAAATAGATCAAAGTGACGTTACGTTAACCAACCATTCAGAAACATCGTTGTCTCCGTCTCGACTGCATTTATTGGTCTTTATCTCAAGACCCCATCTGCGAGGATATCATTTAATTGCTGGTGCATTGTCTGATTTTTTTATTTTATTTATTTTTTAACATCATTAATGTGATTTGATTCAAACTTACTGCTTAAAATGCAATCCATAACTTATTTCCGATGTGATTTATTTTGTTACTGTTGTGCCGGGTTTTAAATCAATGCAGGATTTACTCAGTCGAATTCATACAAATGCCCCCCAAATTCAAGATATGATTGCCAAAAAGTACTTGTATGAGATCTTGTTTTTTATGTTGTAATGTAGGATATTATTAAGCAATATCATAAGAGAGCTGATGTGAGCACAATTGCAAACATAAAATTGTACAAACATTCAATAAACAAGAAGTTAATATTTAGGGACACATTTTATACACCATTTTAGACAAGTTTTTGATATTTCAACAATGAAAATGGTTCCAGACGAATCCATAGCAGAACTGTTGTGCGTTTTCTACTGGTGTTTCGTTATTCAATGAATCAGCTGCTTTGAACAAATCGGTTGAATAAATGATACTCAGTAAGTGTTTTGTTTCATATTTACAAGTAGGCCTAACATTTTGTTGTTCCATCATACAGTATTTCTATGTATTTTTTAAACATTAATCTCAACATTATTTATCCAGGTGTAGTCGTACCAATTCAGATGCAACTTCTGTGACACCTCCACACCACAAATATTAAAGTTCGTGTTAGCGATTTGATTGGTAAAAGCTCTGTATGGTGTCTTGTTATTCTAGTTAAGACATTTCTCAGAAAGTATGGATCTTTTAGATGATTTTGAGGAGAGTGCTGATCTTGGTCTTGATTCGGTCTCGGTTCGTGTGGTGGTCTTCTTGACTCTGCAACTCTAGTATACACGCAAATACATACGCTTTTCTTTTCTAAAACTATCCTTTTTTTTCTATCCTTTCACTTGGTTAATCCCATCATGTTGTGAATACTGTTCAATAACTTAATTTTTCTGCGTCATTGAGCTGTAAATTTCCTCTCTTCAATTGCATTGAGCATTGTCTAAAGCTGCCATTATGACCAACATTTGATACAGCTCAGTACTTTTGCCTCTACAGCTAAAATATATTAGATTCTGGTATGCTGGGAAATGCATACAGAATTGCTCTATCATCCATGTGCAGGTGTTCAACACCGCAAGACTGAGTTCAGTTATAGCCAAGATTTTGACATACTGGAAATTCATTATCATAAATGTACACTTTAGCCATAAATAAAACAAATTTTCCACCTAGATAATCATTACTTAATATATAGAGTATTATGCATCATGACGGAATTAGATGTGTTGCCTTTAATTGATGCTGATTTAGATTAAAATGTTGCAATGAAGTAAAATAAATCAATGTAATACAGCAAAAATACTGAGTAAGAATCTAACGACAACCACCTTTGAAAATAATGAAAATTACAATAAAGACTTGGAAGTAAAATTTGCTTTAAAAAGAGTTTGTATGAGAGAAACTTAAAGGATATTGTAAATATATTGAGGAAAGGCTTTGCTCAGTTCGAGTGACAAAAACTTTGGCATCATCTCACCACCTTTATCTAACAGTAACATGGCAGCATGCTGTGAAAAAGGAGGACTGACCTTGAACTGTAAATGCTCGTTATTTTCATTGGAGATACAGATTGTAAAATTGAAAATGGATGCAGTGTTATTATTTGAGTCCAGCTGTGTTGGAAAAGAGTATTTTCGTGCATTAAAGCATGTTGCAGTTGGATTGTACTAGGTTATGTTCGTGTGCAATGGACTGTTGTATTAAACACGCGGTCTGGTTTTGATTTAGTCGGACGCTCTGGTAGAACGACGTCGTGTAAGGAAGCCCCAAGCTCCCTGTGCTTGTAGCGTACTCCTGTTGTGTTGTATAACAGCGTCTGCTTGGCTTCCTGAATAATGCAAGTCTCATGGCATGGCTGATCTGCTGTCTTTGGTATTTTGAGTGTCAGGAGCAGTTAAATAAATGCATCGACATTTAAAGCAAGACACCTCAGATGAATAGGGTAAAACGTTTAAGTAATAGATATCGTCATGGTTCACCCAGTTGATTGGTGGATTGCATTAAAAACTAGAATCTTAATTTAAAATGTGCAGGAGTCAGTCAGTCCGAGTCAGAGTCATTTGATTTTGAGTATCTATCAATACCGAGTCCCGATTTGATACTTCTATAATATATACACAAAAAAAAACAGATTCCAGGATGTTCCTTATTTTTTATTTAATTCGCCTTATTTTAACATTAGACAACTCTGTTAACGAACAGATCACTTCTGTGATCACTTCATTTTTTAAAATTTTTTTTTTACTTTTTTTTTATTTTTTATTGAAATCAAAAAGTGCAATTCACAACACCCAAATGTGATATCCTGGATGGTACAATATACATGTCCATCACTCCCCTAAAGCCTTTATATCATCTATAGAGAAAGGAAATAGAGAAATATAGCTGGCATGGCATAAGATTCACAGTACACATGTATCATGGAATATACATTTGGATGGGGGACCGCTGGTGCATAAATAGATCCATTCTTCACTTTTGGACTTTAGCGCAAAAGTATATATATATATATATATAAAAAAGTCTAATAATATGTAAACAAATAGCACTCATTATGATCATTTGTGCTACAGTATCTTGGCTGTGATGTCCTGCGGATTCTCACAGTCAAGAGGCATTTTTCTGTCCTCTTCAAACTCTCCTGCAGCGAGCCGACTCGTCTTCGGCTGGGTTGCCTGGGTAAACTTGCTGAATTGTGTCGGGTGTTTGTTTTTGAGGTGCTGTATCAGGTTTGTTGTGTTAAATGTAGCCTTTTTCTTTCCACCTCTTGAGATCCCAAGTTTATCTCACAGTTTGCTATGGTAATGTTGTTGTCATCAACTTTATAATGTTAAGCAGTATTGACAGCAAAATAGACCACAGAATATTTTGTTCTGTATTGACAGGTGCAATATTTGAAAATTGATTTTTTTTTTTTTATCAGAATTTATCAACCTAGACTTTCAACCATCAACATTTCATTTATTAATATGTATTCGTGTACAAAATAACATATAACATCTTTTCCTTTTCTATTTCACCTGGAAACGCCTCCAACGCTTGTGTGTCGCGTGAAAAATAGGCTTCGGTTCTATTTCTAGCATGCACACGTTTTCCACGCGGCTCACTCGGGCAGTCTGCAAGCTCTAACCTGTTAACATGGGAGCCGAAATAAAAACGGACACACCTCGCAGCTCAGATGCATACGCCACGCAGCCAGTGTGTCACAGGCCACTCTGTGCCTCCGCATAGCTATAGATGTGTTAAAAATACTGAGAATATATATATACATGACGTATATCCGAGTCCAGATCGGGAGGTAACATCCGATTCCGATCGAGTCTGAAACCACGTGATCGGGCCCGGACATCCCTAAACGCAATATAGATTTTTTTTTTGTTTGCTGTGGTTTGCTTTCACACTGCCACCAATATTTGTAAACAAAACCACATGTTAAGGTCATCCATTCATTGGACAGAAATTCGATCGGTACCAGTCTCAGAGTTCGTTTGGACCCGGACCGAGCCCACCTCTTCAGCTGGGTCTCTGTATGGTTGTTTGGTCCGCACACGAGTGCGATTGCCGTATTCACACCTGCCCAAAAGATCCGCACCAAGGGGGAAATTAACTTGAGTTTGATTCATTCGAACCAAATTAGATAGCTGTGAATTAGGGCTTGCACAGACTAGTCAAGAGATCAACTACTTCAACCAATAGTTGGCGCTGTCGGAAACAATCGACTACTCGAGTGTGCAATGTTCGTTAATCATAAATGAATTCAAATGCCATTTACAGCGCGTTTTTGTGTTTGGTTGTGTTGTGAGTTTTTGGAGCACACACTTGTTGTGAAACTGATGAAGGTGTTTTCTTAATGTGTGGGTGTTTTTCTATTTGCATGTGTTTTCTTCAGGTGCAGCTCGTTGAGCTCTCTTGGTCACCGTACATAGCCGCTTCACTTCCATTATGAGCACGCTTGCCGCACGCCTACATTTGAAATTGAACATTAAAATATGTAATGTCATAATTATAATGTTTTGAGTTTACTTATGCAATTGTTGCATTGGGCTACGAATTAATAAACATTTATTGATAAGATCTATTTCTTGTCTTTTCAGTTACAGTAGCATGAACCACGAGTAGTCTAGTATTTTTTTTATTTTTTTTGATAAGAAATCAACTTGCAAAAATCAGTAGTCGTGCAACCCCTGTGAATACACCCTTAAAGCCCCGTACACACCGGGACGAATATCAGCACGCGTTATTCGTCAGCGTTTTTCAACGCGTTTTTTGTGTTCACACAAAATGATGAGCTGAGTGAACATGCAAATTCATTCTCTGACATTAGATGGCGCTTAATGTAAAACAGTAAAATACTGCTCTTTATGCTCCAAGACCAACGAGACCAGCAGCTCAACATTCATCTTGCCCATAGATATCTTGCCTTGCATCTTTCTCGTCTTCCGGCAGTGTAGACGGTGGCGTATATCTTCTTCGCAGTTATGTATGTGTGCTCGGTAAGACCGTTTTGTGTTTGAGTGCCCCCAAGTTGTGTTTTACTGTAACTTCAGAAGTTGTTACTGTAACTTCTGTAACTACATGAGCAAAAGCACCAATCTCATTGGTCGGATAGTTTTTGACGCGGCGCGTCAAACCAAAGAAACGAATCTGAGGCGTTTTTAAAAAAAAATTACGCTTTTACGCGTGGCGTATTAAGGTGTTAAACGTTGGCGAATATCGCGCACGAAATTCGTCCCGGTCTGAACAGGCCTTTAGTCTGAAAAATATTTCACTTAAAAGGATAGACCATCCAAAAAAAAAACTTTTTCATAATTAACTCGCCTTCATGTCGTTCCAAACTTTTATGACTGACTGACTTTCTTCTGTGAAACGCAAAAGTAGATATTGTGAAGAATGTTGGTAACTAAACTGTCCTGTTCCCATTGACTTGCATTGTATTTTTTTGTCCATATAATGGAAGTTTCGGTTCCCAACATTCTTCACAAAGAAAAATCACATGCAATTTGACTCTTATGGCTCATTAACGTGGAGATTCTTCGCTCGCTACTTCGGCTACTGGGAAGTTAAAATATGACCGTTTACATTCCCTGAGTGATTTGTACATGTTTATGCTGGGGTTCTTATATTATATTTCTTTCTTTTTTAGGTTGCTGAAGCCCTTCCAAAGGAGGTCTGGATCAGTACCCATCTGCGCGGGCCCTGAGTGGCCTGGCACGACCCATCGGGGCATCGGGGGGAACCATATTACATGCCAGCGGCTTTTGTTTTTTTTTGACTGCCCCCTTTAGGTTTATCCCCCCTCTCCCTTTCCCCTAGTACTCTTTCATTCATCCGAAAGAGTAAGAGGATATTTTCACCCTAGTGTGGCAGCCCGGCTGCTCCCCCACACACCGATGAATGAAGACCCCATTCGGGAAGAACGCGGCCCAGAGATCCAGAGCTGATGCAGGTTAGAACGCCTTTGATTGGATGCTTCATTTTGGATGACCCTCTTGACGATCATCGTCTGAAATCTGCTTTTAATATGAACTGTATTTGCTGTCTCTGTGATCGAAGGGCATCCTGGAGTCTCTGCAAATATGATGAAGAAAAAGAATTCTCATAAGTAAGTGTTATTTGCTATATTAGTATTTTTACAATTCTACACTGATTTATAATCATTCATTTGATCAATATGAGAGTTAAATATTGGGTGAAAGATAATTGTTTTATTTGTTTTTGCTGAAAGGATTTGTTCACCTTAAAATGAACATTTCCTGATAATTTACTCACCCCAATGCCATCCAAGATGTTCATGTCTTTCTTTCTTCAGTGGAAAAGAAATTAAGGTTTTTGTGGAAAACATTTCTGGATTTTTCTCCACACAATGGACCAAATTGTTGAAGTTCAAATCAATGTGGTTTCCAAGGACTGTGCACGATCCCAGCTGATAAGAATAGGGTCTCATCTAGCAAAATGATCGGCCATTTTCTTTTTCTGTCTATATACTTTTTAACCACAGTTGTTCGTCTTGTGCTGGTCTGCGCATTACCTAATCAAGTTGGAAAGGTCACGCTGGACGTAGGCTGAAGTAATCGCAGACCAGCACCATATGAACAATTTTGGTTAAAAGGTACACTTTTTTTGATTGTTTCGTTAAATAAGACCCTAGAAAAATCTGGAAATGTTTTCCTCAAAAAACTTAATTTCCTTTCCACTGAAGAAAGAAAGACATTGGGGATTGGGGTGAGTAAATTATCAGGAAATGGTTATTTTGAGGTGAACTAATCTTTTAATGTCTGGATATTAATGATATTATTATATTATTTTATTATATGAATTATTTTTAAATACTACACAAATACTGATCATAATAAATAAAATATCATTGTCAGATTTATATATTAGGTTAAGAATATTTTTTTATTTTCTTGTGTTTTAAGGCTGAATATGAATATGAAACTGAATATATATATATATTTTTAAATGTTACACCTATTGATCATTATAAATATAACATTAATGAATTTAATAGTTATAATTTTCAGATTTATTTTTTGGTGCTTAATCTGTGAATTTATTATATATTTTTATATTAATTTTAAAATAAAAAAACACACACACTTTACCTAATATTTACCTCTGATAATGATAAATATTAAATTAATAAATATTACATTGATCATAGTAAATATAACATTTATTAATTTAACATTTATCATTATCAGAGGGAACTATTAGGTAAAGTGTGTGTGTTTTTTTATTTTACTTGTGTTTCAAAGAATTGTGAGTATGAATTTTAATTATTATTTATTCGTATCATCTTTTTAGCTCATTGTTCATATTAAATAAAACATCTGTTAATTTAATAATCATCATTACCAGAGTTAAATATTCAGTTAAGCATATTTTTATTATATTCTTGTGTTTTAGGGCTGAATTTAAATTTAATTATTATATTATAATATATTATTTTGATTTCTTTTAAATGTTTAGTGTATATTAATGATAAATGAACAATTATGAATTTAATGATCATCATTATATCAGAGTTAAATATTAGGTGAAGCATAAAATTATTTACTAAAGATTAAAACGTACGTGTGCATTTATTTATTTTAATTGGATTTATGGATTTTAGATATTAAAATACTTTCTGTTTGAGATGGAATCTGTTTGACTATCCCGACCAATACCATATGGATGCGGTGTTTTGTTGTCGTCTTTCTGTGTGTTGATGTTTTGTTGTCGTCTTTTTGTGTTGATGTTTTGTTCTTTCTGTGTGTTGATGTTTTGTTCTTTCTGTGTGTTGATGTTTTGTTTTCGTCTTTGTGTGTGGATGTTTTGTTCTTTCTGTGTGTTGATGTTTTGTTGTCGTCTTTTTGTGTTGATGTTTTGTTGTCGTCTTTTTGTGTGTTGATGTTTTGTTCTTTCTGTGTGTTGATGTTTTGTTCTTTCTGTGTGTTGATGTTTTGTTCTTTCTGTGTGTTGATGTTTTGTTCTTTCTGTGTGTTGATGTTTTGTTCTTTCTGTGTTGATGTTTTGTTGTCGTCTTTCTGTGTTGATGTTTTGTTCTTTCTGTGTTGATATTTTGTTGTCGTCTTTCTGTGTTGATGTTTTGTTCTTTCTGTGTTGATATTTTGTTGTCGTCTTTCTGTGTGTTGATGTTTTGTTGTCGTCTTTTTGTGTTGATGTTTTGTTGTCGTCTTTCTATGTGTTGATGTTTTGTTGTCGTCTTTGTGTGTTGATGTTTTGTTCTTTCTGTGTGTTGATGTTTTGTTCTTTCTGTGTTGATGTTTTGTTGTCGTCTTTCTGTGTTGATGTTTTGTTGTCGTCTTTTTGTGTTGATGTTTTGTTGTCGTCTTTCTATGTGTTGATGTTTTGTTGTCGTCTTTGTGTGTTGATGTTTTGTTCTTTCTATGTGTTGATGTTTTGTTGTCGTCTTTGTGTGTTGATGTTTTGTTCTTTCTGTGTGTTGATGTTTTGTTGTCGTCTTTCTGTGTGTTGATGTTTTGTTCTTTCTATGTGTTGATGTTTTGTTGTCGTCTTTTTGTGTTGATGTTTTGTTGTCGTCTTTCTATGTGTTGATGTTTTGTTGTCGTCTTTCTGTGTGTTGATGTTTTGTTGTCGTCTTTGTGTGTTGATGTTTTGTTCTTTCTGTGTGTTGATGTTTTGTTGTCGTCTTTGTGTGTTGATGTTTTGTTCTTTCTATGTGTTGATGTTTTGTTGTCGTCTTTTTGTGTTGATGTTTTGTTCTTTCTGTGTGTTGATGTTTTGTTGTCGTCTTTGTGTGTTGATGTTTTGTTCTTTCTATGTGTTGATGTTTTGTTGTCGTCTTTTTGTGTTGATGTTTTGTTGTCGTCTTTCTATGTGTTGATGTTTTGTTGTCGTCTTTGTGTGTTGATGTTTTGTTCTTTCTGTGTGTTGATGTTTTGTTGTCGTCTTTGTGTGTTGATGTTTTGTTCTTTCTATGTGTTGATGTTTTGTTGTCGTCTTTTTGTGTTGATGTTTTGTTGTCGTCTTTTTGTGTTGATATTTTGTTGTCGTCTTTCTGTGTGTTGATGTTTTGTTGTCGTCTTTTTGTGTTGATGTTTTGTTCTTTCTATGTGTTGATATTTTGTTGTCGTCTTTTTGTGTGTTGATGTTTTGTTCTTTCTGTGTGTTGATGTTTTGTTGTCGTCTTTTTGTGTTGATGTTTTGTTCTTTCTATGTGTTGATGTTTTGTTGTCGTCTTTTTGTGTGTTGATGTTTTGTTCTTTCTGTGTGTTGATGTTTTGTTGTCGTCTTTCTGTGTGTTGATGTTTTGTTGTCGTCTTTCTGTGTGTTGATGTTTTGTTCTTTCTATGTGTTGATATTTTGTTGTCGTCTTTCTGTGTGTTGATGTTTTGTTCTTTCTGTGTGTTGATGTTTTGTTGTCGTCTTTTTGTGTTGATGTTTTGTTCTTTCTATGTGTTGATGTTTTGTTGTCGTCTTTTTGTGTGTTGATGTTTTGTTCTTTCTGTGTTGATGTTTTGTTGTCGTCTTTCTGTGTGTTGATGTTTTGTTGTCGTCTTTTTGTGTTGATGTTTTGTTGTTGTCTTTTTGTGTTGATATTTTGTTGTCGTCTTTGTGTGTGTTGATGTTTTGTTGTCGTCTTTTTGTGTTGATGTTTTGTTGTCGTCTTTCTGTGTGTTGATGTTTTGTTGTCGTCTTTTTGTGTTGATATTTTGTTGTCGTCTTTTTGTGTTGATATTTTGTTGTCGTCTTTTTGTGTTGATATTTTGTTGTCGTCTTTTTGTGTTGATATTTTGTTGTCGTCTTTTTGTGTTGATATTTTGTTGTCGTCTTTTTGTGTTGATATTTTGTTGTCGTCTTTCTGTGTGTTGATGTTTTGTTGTTGTCTTTTTGTGTTGATGTTTTGTTGTCGTCTTTCTGTGTGTTGATGTTTTGTTGTCGTCTTTTTGTGTTGATGTTTTGTTCTTTCTGTGTGTTGATGTTTTGTTCTTTCTGTGTGTTGATGTTTTGTTGTCGTCTTTGTGTGTTGATGTTTTGTTCTTTCTGTGTGTTGATGTTTTGTTGTCGTCTTTGTGTGTTGATGTTTTGTTCTTTCTATGTGTTGATGTTTTGTTGTCGTCTTTTTGTGTTGATGTTTTGTTGTCGTCTTTTTGTGTTGATGTTTTGTTCTTTCTGTGTGTTGATGTTTTGTTGTCGTCTTTGTGTGTTGATGTTTTGTTCTTTCTATGTGTTGATGTTTTGTTGTCGTCTTTTTGTGTTGATATTTTGTTGTCGTCTTTTTGTGTTGATATTTTGTTGTCGTCTTTTTGTGTTGATATTTTGTTGTCGTCTTTTTGTGTTGATATTTTGTTGTCGTCTTTCTGTGTGTTGATGTTTTGTTGTTGTCTTTTTGTGTTGATGTTTTGTTCTTTCTGTGTGTTGATGTTTTGTTCTTTCTGTGTGTTGATGTTTTGTTGTCGTCTTTGTGTGTTGATGTTTTGTTCTTTCTATGTGTTGATGTTTTGTTGTCGTCTTTTTGTGTTGATGTTTTGTTGTCGTCTTTCTATGTGTTGATGTTTTGTTGTCGTCTTTGTGTGTTGATGTTTTGTTCTTTCTGTGTGTTGATGTTTTGTTGTCGTCTTTGTGTGTTGATGTTTTGTTCTTTCTGTGTTGATGTTTTGTTGAAATGACTCGCTTCACCTTTAAACTAGTTCAGAATTCAACATTTAAAAATGTGAAATGTGTCAGTAAACGGATG
This sequence comes from Pimephales promelas, assembly GCF_988280905.1. Classification (NCBI taxonomy): domain Eukaryota; kingdom Metazoa; phylum Chordata; class Actinopteri; order Cypriniformes; family Leuciscidae; genus Pimephales; species Pimephales promelas. The sequence continues at coordinate 25,383,300 of NC_142791.1, forward strand.
TTAATGCTGATATCTGATGATTCACAGGAAACACAAGACCAGTGTAGGGCCCACCAAAGCAGTGGCTCAGCCCAGGCGTAACATCGTGGGCTGCCGTATCCAGCACATCTGGAAGGAGGGCAGCGGCGCGGCGTCGCAGTGGAAAGGGACCGTGTTAGACCAGGTGCCCGTCAACCCCTCGCTCTACCTGATTAAATATGACGGCTTTGACTGCGTCTACGGCCTGGAGCTGCATAAAGACGAGAGGGTGCAAGGACTCGAGGTTTTGCCAGACAGACAAGGTGCGTCTGTTTGATTTCATTTTATTGACAGCAGACGGTAACACTTTCCATTAAGCTTCATAAATGAATGTATTAACTAACATAAACTAACAATGAGCCGCAAAAACATGTTAGTGTTAATTCATAAAAATACAGCTGTTCATTTGTGTTAGTTTACCGAGCATTAACTAATCTTAACATTAAAGACTTTTGATTTTAATAAAGTATTAGTAAGTGTTACATTTACGTATTTTTATCCAAAGCAACTTACATTGGATTTCACGGTTCTGAACTATTCTCTAACTCTACTATTCTTGTTGAAATTAATATTAACTAAGATTAATAAATGCTGAAGTAGTATTGTTCATTCTTAGTTCATGTTAACTACGGTAATGACTAATATTCATAAATAATGAATGTAGTGAATTATTAATGACTAATTAACAGTCGGCCAGTGATGAGCCGAAAATACATTTTATTTAATTATTATATCATATTGATATATTTTAAATGCTGTACTCGTAATTTGAATACTTCTTGCTTGTGTGTTAGGGCTAAATGTGTGAAAGTGAATTTATTATATGAATATTTTTAAAATGTTGCACTCATATTGATCATATTAAATATTCTTCTCAATCACAAAATATCCATCACCTAATATTTAATATATATATATATATGCTGGATTCTCTCCAACATGAGCACTAAAGCTCAATACGTCTTCAGTATCTCTGACATCGGATGACTTTTGAATGTGGATTGGCTTATTTTCATGCACGTGCACTCATAAACTCGAGCCTTGCTTTTTGAGTGAATTATTGTTCCCAGATTTACTGCCGTGGATGATGTTTCCGATCCTGCCGCTCATCGTGTGTCTTGCTTTCTCGCACATCTTTCAGCCTCGACACGCATCAGCGACGCCCACCTGGCCGACACCATGATCGGCAAAGCTGTGGAGCACATGTTCGAGACGGAGGACGGCACTAAGAACGAGTGGAGGGGAATGGTTCTGGCCCGGGCACCCATCATGAACACGTGGTTTTACATCACGTATGAGAAAGACCCTGTGCTCTACATGTATCAGCTGCTCGACGACTATAAAGACGGAGATCTGAGGATCATGCCAGACTCTAGTGAGTGTTTTTGCAGTGCTGGTGATGTTAACTGGTCTTTAAATTTGACTATTTGAAATCTCTAAATGAACTGTTAATAGCAGTGATGGAGCATTATGGGTTTTTCAGTGGATGATGGCAAAATAGATATTTTAAGAGTTGCTCATGTCTGATAAAATGCTTGTATATACATACATACAAAAACAAACTTTTTTCCTTTCCAACCACTGTGGCTGGTGGTTATTCAAAATAGGGATGGGCAACGATTAATCGCATCCATAATAAAAGTTTGTGTTTACATGATATGTGTGTGTGGTGTGTATAATTATTTTGTATATATAAATACACACGCATGCATGTATATATTTAAGAAAAATGTGTTCTTAATATATCAAATATTTATATTTATACATAATATTAATTATGTATAAATATATATAAAGTATATACATGCAAATATTTCTTAAATATATACATGCATGTGTGTGTATAAAATAATTATACACACCACACACACATATATCAGGGCTCCAGACTAACTTTTTTTACTAGGAGCGCTGTTGCCCCTGACTGAAAATTTTAGGTGCGCAAGCAAAAAATTTAGGGGCACACCTTAAATAAGCTTGCAATGCAATTATTCAAATTTCCCACAAAATAACTGTAATACTGACAAATTCTTTAACAATAAATAGACTTAACATTATGATATGCTGTTTTATTTTAACTTCACAGGGCTCCAGACCCAAAGTTGAGGGCAGAATCACCTCAAATGAGAACTCACAGTTCTATATATAAAAAAAAAAAAAAAAAAAAATCTGGTAGCACTGGGGCTAACAATAAATCACTAAGCTTAATTTAGGGTGTAGATGAAATTAACTTTAGTTTTTATCATTTATAATGTCTTAATATTAATTAATAAAAGTAGTGAAAGCGTGGAAACCTTTCACTACTTTTATTTTTCCTGGTTTCCACGTCAGCGCTGTTTGATCTGATATGGTTTATAACAGAACTCTGTGTCGAATCGGAGTGTTCACTGGATCTCGTGGTGTTAATGTTATTAATTCTGAGGCGAATTCAATGGATTTCTTCACTGGCTCTCCTAGTAACAGTGTTGCGTGAGCGAGATCGGCCCGCGACTGGAAAGTTCGGGGCTTTATTTTGTCAATGGTTCTGATCGCTGCTGCAGCTCCACGGTCCTAATCATACATGAGTGGCGTATTTTCGTTCCACTTTCATTTTGTTTGCATTCGTTGCTAGGTAACGACTAAAGAGTCGATAGATCGCTGATTGCTCAGACGCACATCAGGTTGTGATATTTGTTTCCGTCTCCTTCCCACAAACGTTTACGCGCGCTATTCTTGTCACAGATTCATTGACGCGCCTCTTCCACGCTTTACCATGCGTTTAACGCAGTGTTGTAGTCGAGACCACCTCACTCGAGTCCGAGTCCAGACCGAGACCAGAAAGAGTCGAGTCCGAGACCAGAGACGGTCGAGTCCGAGTCCAGACCGAGACCAGTGAGGGTTGATTACCTAATTTACTTTTATTTACTTAGAGAAATCCTTTTTTTTTTTTTTTTTACTGAATTTACTTAGAGTTTAAAAAATATGATCAGTTTAATGTAAAAAGGCCACATAGTAGTTGGTGTTAAAAGTAATTTTATTACAATTTGTCATGCGCAGTTGCGCACTAGAAAAACCTAAAAGCATCAGATCCTTTGGTATCCGTATTAAACCACATTTGGAGAATTTGAATATAAATTTAAACAATTTAAATCAAATACAATTCAATTCTGTATCTCCATGGAACTTAAAGAAGCCGAATATCAATTTGGATTTGACTAATCAGAGGAAAGGAGTGACTCATCCAAATGTATATAGACATCAATATTTGGACATAAGAAGCCAATTCCCTGTTCACGTACCTATATTCACAGATGGTTCGAAGGTGGAAAATAGTGTAACGGCAGCAATGGTGACTGGACATCAATGCTATGGAATCCGCATTCCAAAACAATGCTCAATCTTCTCTGCTGAAGCACGTGCTTTACTTTTAGCTTTGGAGTATATTGAAAATACACCACAAAAAAATGCTATAATTTTTACAGACTCTAAATCTTGCCTTCAAGCAATGGATACTTTAAAAATTGATCACCCTTTAGTGGATTGCATTTTAACCAAAGTGGATAATCTACAAAATCAGTTCTTCAGTATTATTTTTTGCTGGGTTCCAGGACATGTTGGACTTTCAGGAAATGAACGAGCTGATGCCGCTGCTAAGGAAGCTCTTAATCAGGAAGTGAATGATTGTCAAATTCCTCCATCAGACATCAGGCCGATTATTAATCGATATATTTTAAATAAGTGGCAAGAAGAGTGGAATATGTGCAAGAATAATAAGCTGTATGAAACTCATCCGGAAATAACAAACAGACCTTTTACCAATTTTAAAACTAGATTTGATCAAGTGGTCTACACCAGATGCCGTATGGGTCATACAAGTTTGACCCATGCTTTTTTGCTTAAAGGTGAAGACCCAACTTTATGTATGTTTTGTAAAATTCCTTTATCTGTCAAACATTTTTTATTAGATTGTCCTGGACTTAACGCAAGTAGAAGGCTCTTTTATGAAGTTACTTCTTTGAAGGACATATTTAATGAGATTATGCCTGAAAAGGTTCTGGATTTTTTATCATATGTTAATTTAAAAAAATATATTGTATAATATGACTTCTTGTTTATATTTGTTTTGTTTTTGTTGTATTTATATGATGTTTGTATTTTTGTAAATGAATTTTTGCCATGAAAATAGCTCTGACTGCTGACATGGCATGAAATAAAATAATCTGAATCTGCGCACTAGAAAATCACTGGATGTGTCAATCAATTTAAAGAAATATTTTATTAACATACATTAATAATCATGAAAAATATTTTGAATTGAACTCGAGTGGACTCGGGAATAAGTCCGAGTCCTAAAAAAAAAAATGTTCGAGTACGAGTCAATTCCGAGTCCAAATGCACACGAGTCCATGACAAGACCAAGACCAAGACCATTAAAATATGGACTCGAGACCGAGTCCGAGTCTCGAGTACTACAACACTGGTTTAACGTGTGGCAAATTTACTGGTCGCACATGTGCGACTGGATGTAAAATTCAGTCGCACACTCTCAATTTTTGGTCGCAAAATACGACCATTTGGTCGCAGTCTGGAGCCCTGTATATTACGTAAATACAAACTTTTATTTTGGATGCGATTAATCGCGATTAATTATTGCCCATCCCTAATCCAAAGTTACTAGTAGCTACTTAGCATTTTCACTGGCCACAATTCTGGCATTGATACCATGGGGAAAAAACTGCCATATAGATATTTTTAATATCTCATAATTTGGCAGCTGCTGTCCCTTTAAGACCTGACTCACAGATCCATATACTGTTAACATGCTTTTAATTTCTCAACTGTTTACATTCAGTTAAAACATAACGGACTGTGTTTATGTGAATACTTTCCAAGACCGGCATTTTGACATTATTTTATGTTTATTTGACTGTTTAAGCTCAATATGCTACGAAAAATACTAAAAAATGTAGTACTTTTATGTGGCAGTTTTATGTGAGCACACTTTGGGTGTAATACAGTTACATTAAACTGAAATTAGAAATTAAACTTTTTTTAGCCGGAGCAACAACGAAAAAAAAAATGAGTGAGTGAAGAGAGACAGGTTTGTGTGTCACTCGCAATCGATAGTGTATCGATTCTGCGGAAAATGAGTATTAAAAGCGATTCAGGAATTTCACTATTAATATATATCAATTTACATTTGACATTATACTTAGTTTATTGTTTCAGATGCCTTCTCGAAAGACTACAATTTAAAAATGTTAACAATATAAAATTCATCCTGCCAAAGTGTCTAGTAGGAGTGACTGCGTTACACGCCACTGCTGAAATACACCTGTGGTTGGCGGGTGTTAATGTCATGCTGTGTATATATATATATATATATATGCCGTTTCAAGAGATTAAAAAAAATCTTACATTTTACATTTACATTTTTATTCATTTAGCTGACGCTTCTATCCAAAGCAACTTACAATTACTATATGTCAGAGGTCGCTCGCCTCTGGAGCAACTAGGGGTTAAAGGAGTAGTTCACTTTTGAAAAAAAGTTTTTCTGATAATTTATGTCATCCAAGATGACATCTTCAGTCGAAAAGAAATGAAGGTTTTTGATAAACATTCCAGGATTTTTCTCCATATAATGGACTTCAATGGGAACCAAACGGTTCAAGGTCCAAAAGACAGTTTCAGTGCAATCTGTTCAAAGGGCTTTAAACGATTCCAGACGATGAATAAGGGTCTTATTAAGCGAAACGATCGCTCATTAAAAAAATAAATAACAAAGTTTAAGTTTAATAAGCTCAAATGGTCCCCTTGCTCTGTATTGTGACGCACGTTTGTGACTCTCCTGTTCGAACTCGTTCATCAAAATGAACAAATCTTTTTCCGAGTCATTTGGTTCATTCAACGAACGAAACGAACCAATTGACTCGGAAAAAGATTCGTTCATTTTGAAAAATTGAACTACTCCTTTAAGTGTCTTGCTCAGGTGTCTCGCAGTGGACTCGAACCCGGGTCTCTCACACCAAAGGCATGTGTCTTTTCCACTGCGCATCTTGCAATTGAAAACCAATATGTATTCGAATTGATGTTTCTTTTCGTTTTTAGAAATTGTCAATTACAATTACATTATATTCAGAGATTTGTGTGCCGAGTAGTTAAACGGTGCACCATATTTGAGCCGTTTTTATCATTTCAAAGAGTCATTTATGTCTATATTTATTATTTTTCCTATGCGTTGCAGACGACTCGCCCCCTGCGGAGCGTGAGCCCGGAGAGGTCGTGGACAGCCTCGTGGGGAAGCAGGTGGAATATGCCAAAGAGGACGGCTCTAAACGAACTGGCATGGTTATTCATCAGGTGGAAGCCAAGCCCTCCGTCTACTTCATCAAGTTTGATGACGACTTTCACATTTACGTCTATGACCTGGTGAAAACATCGTAGGCAGCGACACGCCCCGCGGGACGCGGAGAAGGGGTGGAGTTTCACGTAACCATGTGATTCACACAAACGTTTTTGCCAAAAGTTCTTTCAAAACATTTCTCGTAACATCTCTGGAAATGGAATGGTGGATTACCACTAGTCAAGTGTCTCTTATTGTTGTAGGATGAACGGACATCACATCCCCCGACGTACACGTAGCTTCATATTTCAGAGGTTCGTCTCGAGCATTTCCCATTCCTTCGTCATTGCGAAGGCGCGACGTCACGTTCACCGGGAAAAGCCCGGAGGTAGCGTCTGGCCGTTAGGGTAACTACGTTCTGGGCTGCATCGGACGTTAAAGCGTACATCTGTCGGACTGTTACAGCTCCGAAATTCAAGCTATCCTGGGAGGTGTTTATCATTTCAGACGTGAGAAACACAGCCGCCCGTGAAGGATGTGGAGCGAGAAAAGTGTGCATAAAAGTGCCAGGAGGTGGAGGCAGAAAGTGCCCTGGGAAAATGTTCCCGTTTTGTCTGTAAACAAGAAATCCCGCTGTCCTTGATATCTTCGCAGTTTTAACCCTCATGCACTCACCCTCGCCAGAATTGCGCACACGAGCTCTGCTGTCATTTGTGTGAAATGAAACCCCACGACATGTTTTTATGTATTTTGTTTCCTACTTTTTATTTTATATATATATATATATACGTATACATATAAACGTTTATCATCAAAATTCTAATGCAGCTTTTATTATCTCGAGCACTAATTTAGAAGAATTCAGAGACTTGTTTTGGTCCCGTTTTGTTTTCAGTGAATTAGCACTTCTTTGGGGGGGCGTAATGATGACAAACCGTTAACATTTCACTTTTGGGCTTCATTAAACGTAAAAAAAAGCTGCCCACTTATCATCTATGAGATTGCGTAGTGTGGACATTTCCTCTTGGGTATTATCATTGTTACGGTGTAGAGAAATGGGTTTGTGTTTTAGCACACGATTTTGTCTTTTTAGCGCGCTAATAATCGTACGGTTACCCGATGCCCCAAAGTATTTAGTGATGTTACAAAAACTAATCGCACAAAGTATTTAATCCCATACCAGTTAGAAAAATGCTGATGCAATAATGAAGAAAGTATTCAGGAAATTTTTTGCAAACCATACACCCTGTGACTTTTGCGTTATTTTGCTTTAATCGCTTTGCCTCTCTGCGAGCCTAAAACGTTTGTGCCTCGATATTGACTGTCTGGTTCCAGTATCGTTTTTTTTTTTTTTTTTTTTTTTTTACATGTGTGTTTTGTCTGGAGGTTTGTCTGTTCCCATTAGACTTGTAATTGACTCGAAGGCCCCCTCCGAGGAATGTTACTATGTTTGAAGAAGCCCTCTCAGCTACATGTGTTCTGCATTATTTCAACATTTTGTGCTGCTCCGTTTCTTCTTTCAGTTTGAACACTTCACACTCGGCCGCTCCAGAGACACCGAGCTTTTCTCTTGTCCTCAAGCGGACGGGTTGCAGAGATCCGCTGTTCTGCATTTGATGTGCAACACTAAGAAGGGTGACACCAAGAAATGCTCAGGTCATATTTCACTCCGAAATCAAACGAAACAAAGAAATAGACATTGTAATGTGCAAATGAAATTGCTTTTATTTTCATGACATTTAAACACTTTGAAATTCTCATTCTCTAATGTGAGCAAACCTTTACTGTAATGCATTAATACTGTAATAAGGCACACTGACTCTTTATCAGCATAAATCTAAATATTTCCATGAAGTGTGAATACTTTAAATCATTATTTTGAGGTTGAGTTTAAAAGTGGAAATTGTCATGAAGATGTAAATACAATTGCAATTTTGGTTACATAGTGTGTGTGTGTGTGTATATATATATATATATATATATATATATATATATATATACACACATATGTAAACAAAAACAAAAAAAAAGGTTAGATGCAATTAATCGATTTGCCAACAATTGTCATGCAAATGTAAAAAAAAATGTTTAAAAAAAAATTATATATATATATATATATATAATTATATATAAATATATATATATATATATATATATATATATATATATTTATGTATATATTTAATATTTTAATATTTTTTTTGACATTTGCATGACAATTTTATATATATAATATATATATAGATATATATATAGATAGATATATATATATATATATATAAATGATTTTCGGGTGAAATGTGACCTAGACATTTCTTGCTGCTTTTCATAAGATTCACCCAGCAAAGTGCATAAAGATATTTTTGATTCTCCATGTTTTGACCTTGAAACCTTAATGCAGGCGACACGCTCGGCTGGGCAAAAAAAAGCTGCGGCGCTCAACAAATGTAGTGACCTTAACGCAGGGGTAAAGTGTTGTCCTGGGACTGTTCTACTTTTCCTTCTCAAACGAGAGCTAGGTCACTATTTCGAGGCGTACGGGGTCCTCACTGCAGCTCGCTACTCACTAGAGTTGTGTCTTATTCAAATGGACAACGGACGTGTCAATATGCAAACGCAAACCCTCAGAAAAGACATGCTCATGGGATTGGCCTTTTACATGTACCTACTGTAGTAATGTACTGTGTTTTGGTGTCAGGTCGACGTGGGAAATTTACAACGGAGAAAAAAGAAAAAACACGACGAAAACTAGACCGTTCTTTTTGCATGATATGAGTAGAGTTGTTCTCGTATGTTAGTGTGATGCATGTGTACCTGTCTTTTTATTTCGGCTATTTGTTCCCTAAATGAAAGGTTCTGTTTATTGTGTTGCTAATTGTGACGTTTCGGTTCTGGTTTTGAATCCATTTCTAAGTAAAAACAATAAGTATTTTATTTTCTGCTATGCTCTAGAAGAACAAATGCACTGGTGTTGTGTGTGGCGTGCCAATCGAAGGCAAGGTACCGGTGTTAAACAGCATTTGAGGGATCATATCCTTTTGACACAGTACCACTGTTCTGCTACAGGACAAATTTATTTGTTTCTATGAAGAGTGCCATATTTAACAAAGAAACAGGCCTTATGCGATCGGGACGAAATCAAAAACGAATCTAATATGTAGAGCGAGCTAACGTGTGCATATCACATATCTAATTCAACCTTGTAGATATAGAATTAGAGGAAATGCACACTTTAAACTACGTGGAGAGAATCGAACGTATGGTCCCTTTAAGATGCTGTTGCTCTTTAATTACTTTGTATAAAAAAAAGAAAAGAATGGACAAAAATGCAGTGCAATTTGATGATTGTTGCAGATACATGTATAGTTCAAATTTCATGTTCTTTCACATATAGGTAAATGGCTTCTATTGGACTGAATCTGTTTGTTTTTTTCTCTTTTTTTAACATGTAGATAGTTCATTTTATTTTCATTTAAGTATAAACACATTTTAAAACCTGTTACTTAATTCATTAAGTAATTTTTATAATTATTATGTAAGTCTATCCTTATAAGATTAAAAAAGTTCATGTGAATGCGTGCGTCTGAATCTTTATCCAAATAATTGCCTCTATATGTCTGAACATTCGCCAGAAAAATCTAGAATATATTAGTGGTTAAATATGAATAGGGTTTGAGCCTCAAGATCTGACTGTGAATGTAAATTCTCTTAATTCCCATAAAATATTGTATATTAGAGAGTGGAGAGACCTTTTACCTGATATTATTGTTAATAATTCAGGCATCTGCTCAACAACACGTTCACCTCAGTTTCTGTTGACTATCAAATTTGTTCAGTAATTAGTAATTAAATATTTATAACTACATTTTTTTTTTAATTTTTTCCATTATAAGGTCGTCCCTTCTTGATCCAACTTTACAATTATATCTATTTATTTATTTATTTATTTATTTATTTATTTATTTATATCTATCTGTCATATTAATCCATCTCGTTCTCTATCTTTCTATCCATCTGTCCAAGGCACAGATTTTTATTTATTTATTTTTTTTCTTAGGATTTTTTACTACGTAGGGCTGACAACCGTGCAAATAATCTTGATTAGTTTAATCAAATGTCCATCATAATTAAGTAGGTTCGCCTTAATCCGGCGAAGCCTTATCTCATTAATATTAATCACATAGCGTTGACGTTACTTGGCAACCACCTAATTTATATTCATGAGCTAAGCCACCTGACCGGCGTCTACTTACTAACGCAGCTGTCAGCGAATCAGCGCGGCGAACGTCCCGTTGAGTCATTAATATTAATGAGTCAACCTCACCATAGTAGGAAGCGGTTTGATAATACGCGTCCCTGTAACCAAAGCTGTTAAAGTACTCGCTAGAGTGCGCGGAATCGCAGTAAACATTGGGCAAAGCTGCTTTCCCGTATGTTAAACCTACTTATGACACTTTTACGACACATAGCAATACTTTAAAAGTCATTTAAGCACTTCTCTCAGGTTACCTGGACGCGCAGCTGAGATCCTCAGCGATGGTCGAGGTGTTTTCAGGAAGAACACTCGTGAATAAAGAGGGGGATCTGGTGGATCCAGAGGAAGCTCTCCGGAATAAAGTGGTTGGCCTGTATTTCTCCGCTGGATGGTGTCCACCTTGCCGAGACTTCACTCCGCTGTTGTGTGATTTCTACACGGAGCTGGTGGAGGAGACCGAGCCTCCTGCACAGTTTGAGATCGTGTTTCTATCCTCTGATAAATCCACTGAAGACATGGTGGAGTATTATCATGACATGCACGGGGACTGGCTGGCTCTGCCCTGGACGGATCCATTTAAACAGTGAGTTGCCATTGCATGAGTTAACTTATTGTGTGGTGAAGTGCCCCAGTAACCTTACATTAGAGGTCTCAGTCTATTCCTGATAAGAGGTTTAATGCGCACACACACACTTGGAGGATTATGTTTAAAATAGACAGTCTGTGTAGTCTGACTACATGTGTGCCATTATTGCACTAGGGTCATGGAAATCGATTTTCAAGGCTGGAAAAGTCATTAAAATATTGCCATTTCTATAGAATACACTCACCTAAAGGATTAGGAACACCATACTATTTGACCCCCTTTCGCCTTAATTCTACGTGGCATTGATTCAACAAGTTGCTGAAGGCATTCTTTAGAAATGTTGGCCCATATTGATAGGATAGCATCTTGCAGTTGATGGAGATTTGTGGGATGCACATCCAGGGCACGAAGCTCCCGTTCCACCACATCCCAAAGATGATCTATTGGGTTGAGATCTGGTGATAAAGGCCATAAAGAGATGGACATGGTCAGAAACAATGCTCAGGTAGGCCGCGGCATTTAAACGATGCCCAATTGGCACTAAGGGGCCTAAAGTGTGCCAAGAAAACATCCCCCACACCATTACACCACCACCACCAGCCTGCACAGTGGGAACAAGGCATGATGGATCCATGTTCTCATTCTGTTTACACCAAATTCTGACTCTACCATCTGAAATCGAGACTCATCAGACCAGGCGACATTTTTCCAGTCTTCAACTGTCCAATTTTGTTGAGCTCTTGCAAATTATCGCCTCTTTTTCCTATTTGTAGTGGAGATGAGTGGTACCTGGTGGGGTCTTCTGCTGTTGTAGCCCATCCGCCTCAAGGTTGTGCGTGTTGTGTCTTCTTCACAAATGCTTTGCTGCATACCTCGGTTGTAACGAGTGGTTATTTCAGTCAAAGTCGCTCTTCTATCAGCTTGAATCAGTCGACCCATTCTCCTCTGATCTCTCGCATCAACAAGGCATTTTGGCCCACAGGACTGCCGGATACTGGATGATTTTCCCTTTTCACAGCATTCTTTGTAAACCCTAGAAATGGTTGTGTGTGAAAATCCCAGTAACTGAGCAGATTGCGAAATACTCGGACCAACAACCATGCCACGCTCAAAACTGCTTAAATCACCTTTCTTTCCCATTCTGACATTCAGTTTGGAGTTCAGGAGATTGTCTTGACCAGGACCACACCCCTAAATGCATTGAAGCAAATGCCATGTGATTGGTTGATTAGATAATGCATTAATGAGAAATTGAACAGGTGTTCCTAATAATCCTTTAGGTGAGTGTACATGTTCTACATTTCTCTGAAGAATTGTTTTAAAAAAAATCCTTATCCAGTACTTCTCTGAATTAGTTGGGTTTAGGGATTAGGGGGCGGAGTTGGGTAAGTTTAGGTGTATGTAAGGTGGGAGGAGTTGGGTCTGGATCCGACTCCTCCCTGTGGATTTCATGTTCCACAGTGAGAGAACCATCTCAATAGTTTGGGAATCCGGACTAATAAACTAAATCTTCTGTAATTATTTTACATGCACCAAATTTATGTCACACCACAGGAATATTTAAACTAGTGAAGGCAATATCTGTCTGAATTTTTTGTCTGTCTCTATTGCAATAATCATCTGTTTGTTCAAATTTATGGTTCCTTTTATTTGAAATAAATAAATCACATTTAAAGCTGTTTCAGATGAAAACAATTGCATGTTATCCTTTTACCTCATCTACAGTCAGTGTCTGCATGTGTTTGTGACGCTGACGTGTTTTCTGCTGTTTTCCCAGTGAACTCAAGAAGAGATACAACATCACAGCCCTACCAAAGCTGGTCATCGTGAAGGAGAACGGTCAGGTGATCACAGACAAAGGCCGAAAGCAGATCCGAGACCAGGGTCTGGCGTGCTTCCGGAGCTGGCTCGAGGTGGCCGAGATCTTCCAGAACTTTAAAGCCTAAGAATCACGTGGAGGTGTTTCCCGAATCACACTGAATTCCCAAGGGCTTTATCCGAAACATTTACCTGCAGAAAAGAGCCAGAACTTTTACACGCAACCGTGTACAAGAGATCTTTTTCAGGTCAACAACCCACACGACTAGCTAAAACTTCCATTCGTGCTACTTTACCGAAGTTGGCAACACTTTACAATAAGGTTCCATTAATAGTTACGTAGGGATACTTAATTTTTGGCATGTTTTAGCTTACCTCAAGGGCATCCAAGATGTAGGCAGTGTTGGGTAAGTTACTCTAAATAAGTCATTAATTACTAGTTACTAATTACCTCTTCAACAGTGTAATTAGATTACTGTACTAATTACTCTCTCTAAAAAGTATTTAATTACTTTTAATTACTAATTACTTTCAAAATCCCATATCGATCTCAACCAGCTGAATAATACAAGGATGGACATGAATCTGTTTTAATTCTTTCAAATAAATACTATACAATTGCAATTATTCTTAAACTTAAAAGGTGGAGAAGGTTACATTATAAAAACATACTTTTTAACATCAGACAATACATTTTGATGTTAAACCCACTATTGTTTTATGTCTGATCTCATGACATTGCACACTTTTTTTCATACATATTTTACAATAATTCATACGAATTTGTACAGGGCGTACAATTTAGACACCTCATAAAATGCATACGAATCGCTGTGAGATCGGATTGATCTATGCACACAGTATTTACCTCAATTACATCAGAAGTAACTGAAAATTAAATTACAGATAAATTAAGAGTAATCCCTTACTTTACATTTTCAAGGGAAAAGTAATTAAATTACAGTAAATAATTACTTAGTAATTAGTTACACCCAACACTGGATGTAGGTGTCTTTGTTTCCGATATTTTTAGGTCAAACCGTTCTTGTCTGTCAGTCACATTATGCCTGGTTCAGATTACACGATTTTAGCCCGATTTTGGCACGATCCGTTAGGGTGTCGGGATTCGTAAACGACAACGGGCGTCGGGATGCAAGATTCGATCGCATCATCTCGTATAGTGTGTCATAGTGGGCGACAATCTACGACTAGCAGTGATGCGCGGGTTGATCCGAAATGAGCGGGTGCCTGCGGTCACCCGCGGTTACCCGCAGTTACGGGTCATCCAAAAATGTTTTTAATGATATTCGGGTCGCGGTCGGTCGGGTCGTTTGAAAAAAGATGCCAATTAAACATTTGTATTAGTACTAGACACAATTTTTGATGAAATATACAGCCCTACACATTATTGGCTGAATAACTGGCACGAAGATAACACACGAGCTCAGTCTAACAGTTCTCGGTTAGTGATTCGAGAACCGCTGTCCCTGTGCGTTCGGTAGTGAGCAGTATCAGCTGCTCGTGCTCATCACTTTCTCTCAACAGTGGCACCAACATGTCTCGGTTCAGTGAACTGTTGGAGTTACTGGAGTAAAATATAATTCAGGATATTGATTTATTTCGATTCGGAGGCGACTCAGGCATGTCTGAAAGTGAGTAACTTTAGTAACTTGTGGATCAGCACCTCTATGATCAGCACTGACGCAAGACGCGAACTGTTTCGAACGATTCAGTTCGAGTGTACTGATTCGACCGGTTCACTAAAAAGAACCGGTTCAAAAGAACGATTCGTTCACGAACCGGCCATATCTGCGATGGTCACTACAGTCTGCAGAGAGATGGAGGCATGAGCATTTACTTTTAAATAATGCGGTCAGGAAGCGGGTCGGGTACAATGTTTTTTTATACTTTTTTTGCGGTCCGAGTTGCGGGCGGGTAGCTGAAAACGTCGGTCGGTTGCGGGTTGTTTATACATTGACCCGCGCATCACTGACGACTAGCCGACTAGCATGTTAATTTTTTTAACGGTCGTCCACGATGGTTCCGTCACATGTATGAGGTTGACCAATAGGAGCACAGAAGCTTTTCCGTACAGAGTGACGATGGTGCTAACGTTAAAACTAAAAGTAAAAATGTGTAAGAAAACAATATTTTACCTCAAGTTCTCTTTTCTGAACACAGGACAGCCAATACAACACTCACCGCTTCATCCATTGTTTGTTTACGTTCGTTTCCGAAAGTCACTTGCTACTAGTTTTGCCTTCTCGATGACATCACGCGCGCCTTTAAAGACGGCATGCGATGACTGGTCAGGAAGCAAAGTGGAGTCTAACACGTGTCTTGTCCACGACACGACAAGATTTTAGAAGTCAAAATCGCGTAATCTGACACAGTGACTACCGTAACAGAAAAAAAAAAAAAAGTGTAATCTGAACCAGGCATAATGGAGGTTTATGGGGTTCACCTTAAAGAGAAAATGAATAGTATTTATATCGTTTTTACCTCTTGTAATCACAGTCACGTCCAAGTTCTCTGAGGAACTTCTGCGCAAGTGTGCCGGAAAGCCCCGGAAGTGATCTGTAGCACGTGTAAGTCACTCATTGTGTACACGGATATTTCAGAAGTGTCATCCTTTACTGTGAAGATCTGAACATATTTTCATATACAGGAAATTGAAATGGAAGACGATTTCGATATATCAGCAGACAACTTTTTTGTTTCGCAACCGCGCAAGAGATCACTTCCGGCACAGACAGAAGCGCCCGTGCCTTCAGATCACTTGGACGTGGCTGTGGCTACAAGAGGTAAAAACAATATAAATTTAAACGCTATAAACAAATAAATACTTGCATTTATGAGTCATTAAATCATGTTTAATTTGGACTATGAGGTGAACCCCATAAACCTCCATTAAACGATAAGATACGGTAAGCTAAAACATATCAAAAATTAATTTCAAAGTGAACTATCCCTTTAACATGAACAATACTTTAAAGCATCTCCATTTCACCATTTACTAATCCATTACTAAAATACTACAAACAGTGTTGTAGTACTCGAGACTCGGACTCGGTCTCGAGACCATATTTTAATGGTCTTGGTCTTGTCATGGACTCGTGTCCATTTGGACTCGGAATTGACTCGTACTCGAACATTTTTTTTTTTCAGGACTCTGAATTATTCCCGAGTCCACTCGAGTTCAATTAAAAATGTTTTTCATGATTATTAATGTATGTTAATAAAATATTTCTTTAAATTGATTGAAACGCCAAGTGATTGGTGATTTTCTAGTGCGCAACATGACAAATTTTAATAAAATTACTTTTAACACCACCTACTATGTGGCCTTTTTACCTTAAACTGATCATATTTTTTAAACTCTAAGTAAATTCAGTAAAAAAAAAAAGTATTTCTCTAAATAAATAAAAGTAAATTAGGTAATCAACCCTCACTGGTCTCGGACTCGACCGTCTCTGGTCTCGGTCTTGACTCGGACTCGACTCTCTATGGTCTCGGTGTCAACTCGGACTCGAGTGAGGTGGTCTCGACTACAAAAGTTACTAATATTATTTAATGTATCTGAGCTAACATGAACTATGAACAGTTGTACTTTTATTATCTAATCATGTTAACAAAGATGTCTCGCTGTTATGCATTATTTAATGTAATCTTATTGTAAAGTGTCACCCTGAAGTTTAAACGAATATTATTATTAAATAGTTTCACTCGTAGTGCATTTTGCTACTTATTTTGTATACATTTGCTTTTATAAGAATCTATTTATGACTCTATTTTGGTTAATAAATAAGTGCTGTGGATCTATGCATCTTCTCTGATGTTTGTTACGTGAAGAATAGCAGATGTTTACTGGTTCCATTGTTACGGATCATCTATGCTTCCTATTCCTCGGTGTCTCATTAAAACACACAGATGGTCCTTCGAGAGGCTTTTTCCACAGCTCTCAGTTCCCCGTCGGTCTCTGTTTTGCTTTCAATTGCAAAACACACACTAGACCCATTACTTCAGTATGTCAACACCTACGTGACTAATGGAGGAATACTGTGTAGAGAAATGAGCTGTGGGATTATGATTGCTCATATACCTGACTAAGCAAAGCCTTTGAATTAAGATGTGACATGAAGACGAGACTAATCTGCTATTTCAGGGAATAAAACAATTCATATAGTGAATAATAATCAACTATGTAATGAGACAACGCAATACGCACTTACATTTCTTAAAGCATCTGTTTAATGTTATTATATTTTTAAGTAATTTTTATTTTGGAATTATTTCACTGCTGTGAATGCCACTTTAATCACTTCTCTGAATGTTTGTTGTATGCCTACGTGTTATTAATAAATACTACGAATATTAAATCGTGAGTCATCATGACCTCTGGACGGGTTTGGCTGTGTCAATGACACAAACATGCATTTATGGGCAAACGCCATGATATAGTTTGACCTAAACCTTCCTAAGTGAAACTATGTCAGTTACTACAAACAACTTACTTTATCAATGTATGAAATGCTTAAAGGTTTGGAAATGTCACATGATATTTTAGTTAATATTTTAATGTAATACTTAAAACATTAAAATGGTGTAATATCTATCTGTTTTACCAAAAGGTATAGGTATCTTTATAGTAGTTTCTGTTGTTTTTATTGGATTTGTTTCGTTTAATTTATTGTATAAATGTGTTTCTTTTGTTAATTGAATAAACTGAGTTAACTGGGTTTGCAGGAGAAACAAATGGCAAATGAGACCTTTCTAGCCATTGATTTCTATAAAATATAAATGTTTAAATTAAATATATTTTTTTAAAAATATATAGACAGAGTCATAGAAGTATTTATTACCAATATTAAATATTTCATCAGTTAATACTACTATATTTATTTGTGTGAGCAAACCGATTAATCACGATTATCACATCTAACATAAAAGGTAAATGTGTGTACATTTATACACTGATTGCAACCACATACACAAGGCCTAAATAAGTAATTTCTCAGTTTTATGTTCTATCATGAGCAGTTTTGGAGAGATCATTTCATTTGAACGAAACAGTACTTTATGAGACCATAAGAGGAGTCAGTGTCATGTTTTATGACTGAAACTGGCCTCAGTGTGACAGAAACACACCCTGATCATAAAAACTGAGCTGATAAGAGGGTCTAAAGGACGTGAGCTGAACTAGTGTAAGTGCAGATTGAACAACTGCTGGCGGTTAAACAGTCAAATCTGAAAAGTATCACGATGAGAAGATCTACACTGTATGTTCTGGTGCTGGTTCTGGGATTTGGTGACGTCTCTGCTTCTACAGAGGGTGAGTTCTGACAGACCTGGGATTTTTGTCTTTCTGGAGTTATGCGGTAGGCTTGCTTTACAGGAAGTGTCTACACTGGGGGGAAATGTGGATGTACATTAAAATAATTTTCACTCAGAAATTGCTGTTAAATTTCACAAAATAATTCAAGAAATTACAAGTAAGATTGAATTAAAAGTGAAATTTCAAAGTATAACGATTAAATGTATTTTTTTTTTTGTGGAAAAAACAAACAAATAAAATTTGGTTTTTACTTCAATAATATTTTTTTACAACTTCGAAAAAATATTTTTTACAGTGTCTTCTGTATATTATTTAGTGTAAATAATTCTAATACAGATGATCCTATTGAATGAGTTTGGACACAAATTTATTTTGTTATTTACTTACTTAAATTTATTTACACACACACAAAAATAATAATTCTCAAATATGCCTGTTTATTTTAATAGGCGAAATAACTACCCTAACCACAACCTATAAACACACTTATTTTACCATATTTTAATGTAAGTCTACTGATAAGAAAAATATACTAAAAACAGCTCCGGTTGAGTTTTTTTGCGTCCTTGTTTTTTAAGTAGGCCTATTTAAATTATCATTTAAAATAATTCACTTATTTAAGCCAAGGCCTCTCAAACATTTGTAGTAACAATTTCAGGTGTGACATTTCAGGTATGCTATATTAATGAATTATTTCTGTTTTTCTCAGGCCCAAAGTGCACAGACGTCAGAGATGAAGGAAAGGGAACTGAAAAGTTCTTGAGATATTTCTATGATTCCAAGTTAGAGTTCTGTGTGCCTTTCTTCTACAAAGGAGAAGGCGGGAACAGCAACCGCTTCAACAGCGATAAAGACTGCATGAGAACATGTTCTCCAAACGGACAACAGATCTACCCGACTGACGGTAAAACAATCTCCTTAAATACCATATTTGTTGATTTTACATGAGTGAAACAATGTTTTTTTTTTCTTCCCCTCATGTCTTTCAGAAATGGCCTGTTCTTTGCCAAAAGACGAAGGCACCTGTTTCGCCATCATCCCAAAGCATTATTACGACAGTAAAGAGAAGGACTGCCGTATGTTCTTATATAAAGGCTGCCAAGGAAACGCTAACCGATTTGATTCCCGAGAGGATTGCCAGAACCTGTGTCTCGGTCAGTTCAAGTCTCTTTTCATCGGTTTTTAGTCAGTATGGAATCCCAAAATGTTGTAGAATTTACACTAAATGTAAGAGATTTCCTCTCAGCTCAGATGATTTGGACATGGATGAGGTTACGGTTAGATACGGTTAGAGGAAACTGCTGCTTTACCGAACTCGACGGCTCTAGATATAAACTAAACGCTATTGGCTATTTTTAAAAAAGGGGAGGAACTGTTCGATGTCAACACAAGAGCCCGTCTAACGGAGAGCCTTGGCATCACCTTGGTTGCAGTTCCATTAGAATTCCACCGGAGGTGATCGCGGGCGAGTGCAGAATAAATGGGAGTCTATGGAGCTAAACGGCTAAACGTGTCTCTTTCACCTGCTATATTCGTTAAATCAACATAGATTTTATTGTTGATTCCGCAAGTTCAATATAGATTATAGGCCAAAAGTCGAATGAACGAGTACTTTTGATTTCTTACAGGTTAGGCTGTTGTTGGCCAGCCCAGAACACTCTAGCATTCTGCTATTGTGTGACGTCATCACATTTTTTTGGATTTTTAGAACAGATAAGTGAACTTAAAAATGCAATTTTCAGCTGAGTGTATTATCTTAGTCCTCCCTTTTGAATGTAACTTTCAAATTACTTGACAAAAATTACATCCTGAGAAAAGTGGATTTCTGGGGGTGAAACCCCATTGACTCCCATTCATTCTGCACTTGACCGCGAGCGCCCCCGCATGGACAGATACGTGTTACTGCCAGAGAATGTCTAATTGAAGAGAATTGGCACTGCCACTGGCTGGTTACTTCCGGTTTCTGGACTGGCTGCAGTAACGCGTCTCTGTCCATGTGGGGGCGCTCGCGGTCGAGTGCAGAATGAATGGGAGACAATGAGGTTTCACCCCCAGAAATCCACTTTTCTCAGGATGTCATTTTTTGTCAAGTAATTTGAAAGTTGCATTCAAAAGGGAGGGCTAAGAAAATACATTCAGCTGAAAATTGCATTTTTTAAGTTCACTTATCTGTTCTAAAAATCCGTTCAAAAATGTGATGACGTCACACAATAGCAGAATGCTAGCGTGTTCTGGCCAACAACAGCCTAACCTGTAAGAAATCAAAAGTACTCGTTCATTCGACTTTTGGCCTATAATCTATATTGAACTTGCGGAATCAACAATAAAATCTATGTTGATTTAACGAATAGCAGGTGAAAGAGACACATTTAGCCGTTTAGCTCCATAGACTCCCATTCATTCTGCACTCGCCCGTGATCACCTCCAGTGGAATTCTAATGGAAGTGCAACCAAGGTGATGCACAATGGGGCAAATAGGAAGTGCCAAGGCTCTCCGTTGGATGGGCTCTTTTACTGCAGCCAGTCCAGAAAGCGGAAGTAACCAGCCAGTGCCAGTTCTCTTCAATTAGACATTCTCTGATAAAAGGCACTTCACCGGGCTTTTAAATGTCACCCAAGTTACAGGGAATGTTCTGTCAAAGTTATTAACAAACAGTAATGTTAATAAAATGTTTCTTCAAAGTTATCTGGTCTTTAATAATGTTCTCAAAACGTTAGCACTACATTGGTCATACGTCGTTAAATATGTTTTGTTTTTTTTGTATACAATGCGTTTTTTAAAACGTTTTAAGTCGAGTCGATTTTTTTTTTTACTCAGATTTTTTTTAATGTAAGCCTACTTTTTTCAGAATGTTCAAAGTACATTCAAAAGTATCTAATAATTTTTGCAAAATTATAAAATTGATTTTTTTGAATATATTGTAAAATGTAATTTAATCACACAATTCCTGTGATCAAAGCTGAATGTTCAGCATCATTACTCCAGTCTTCAGTGTTGCACGACCCTTCAGAAATCATGATGATTTGCTCCTCAAGAAACATTTATTATTATCAATGTTGATAGCAGTTATTTTAAATTGTAACAATATTTCACTGTATTTTTTATTATTGTTTTTTTAATCAAATAAATGCAGCGCAGCCTCTGTGAGCATAAGAGAGGCTTCTTTTAAAAAACATAAAAAAATCGTACCGATCCCAAACTGTTTGGTATAACCCTATATAGAGAGAAGATTAAAGTATAAAGTTCTTTCACATCAACTGATGCCAGTTACTGATACTGATTAAGCATCATTTTTTAAATGTTAAATAAACACACCGAGCCACAGAGAAAAGAGGATGTCATAAACATCACTGCTAAACAATTACTTGAATCAAACTGGGAAGTCTATGTGAAAATAGTGATTAGATTAGGACGCATTCAGTGACAGTAAAGACATTTATTATTTTACTAAATAAATACTGTTCCTTTTAACTGTATTCATAAAAAAAAACAGTTTCCACACAAAAATATGTTTTTAACATTGATGTTTCTTGAGCAGCCAATCAGAATGATTTCTTAAGGGTCATGTGACACTGAAGACTGGAGTAATGATGCTGAAAATACAGCTTTGATCACAGGAATAACTTACAGTTCTTTTAAATTGTAATAATATTTTTAAAAAGATTTACTCTATTTGGTCACATAAATGCAGCTTTGGTGAAGTCTCCTTTGAAAACAGACGCTAGGCCTACACATGTATTCGTGTTCGGCGATTCAGTGTGTGTTGTTGTGTTGTCCACCAGAGGTCAGTCTGTTCTCACTGACTGTGTGAATGTGTTTTCCAGCGAGGTCCGGACGGCTGTTGGGAGCTGCAGATCTTCCAAACCCCGATGAGAAGGGTGTTAGTGCAGGTACAGTCACGTGGTTTGGCATAAAAGGGCTGTTCATGTTTCAACTGCACGTTTCATTAATAATATGTTTCAATTTCATCAATGAACTTTTATTGAAATGTCCATAAACACATTTGCATTGTGTATATTTCCTCTCTCAGGGCTGATCGTGGGTATTTTGGGTGGGATTGTGTTTGTTGGTGCTGTTATTTCTGCTATTGTGATGTTTGTGCTCCATAAGTAAGTATGATGTGAGGGGTGTGTGTGTTAACAGCAATACGTCATTTTAAGTAATTTTACCACGATTGAGTGTCTCTGAAATGTTTCTTTTCATTTATAGGAAAAGCAAGAAAGCAGAAAGGAAGCCAGTGCCGACATCTGATATTGAAATGAAATAGATCGTTGTTCACAACATGTGTCTGTAAATATGTTGTTAGTGCTTTTATACCCTTTATACTAGTCATGTTAGAGAAGTAACAGAACAATTGGGCTTAACTGATACATAGTGTCCATGATAGAAGAGTTCAGCAGTTACATATAAAAGCAATCCACCTGTTTTGTTTCATTTGACAGCAGATATCTGATGTTTGAGTTTCACAAATTTACCTGATCAAATGTACTATACTTGTACTATGATGTAACACAAAATGGCCTTTCTGTGTCTTATATTGTTTTTTAATGAGAAATTGATTTAATACAATAAAACAAGACCAAAAAAGTTGTATTTTCCCCTGTATTTTAGTTTGAAAAATTATTAAATTTTAATAATTTAATTAAAAATAGCTTAAAAATAGCCGTCTAAATAGCTTTAGTATACGGTATATTTAATTTATTTTAAAGTGGTGCATGTTTAACATGGGGATTCAGTGGAAATATACAATATATACAGTATAAGAAAAAGCACAGTAGGCTATATACAAAAAGCTTTTTGATAAATGATGTAGAAATGACAAATGTGCAAATACCATGATAAATAGAGCATTAATTCCAGTGTAATTTAGGCCTGTTCATTTATTTTGGTCACATGTGAATTGGTCACAATTATTTCATTTAGAGAGAAACTGTCTAATTTATTCCAGTGAGGTGTCAATTAACATCATCCAACCCATGATGACCTGTTTCCATAAATTACACTGCTGAAAGATACTGTAAAGTTATAAGAATCATAAACCATGTGTCATAATTGAGATGAGTGTAACTGACACATAATGACGTGTGGATCAAATATAGGTCAAGCGGTAGACTACTGCAAAAGAAAATTAGGACCACAAGATACAGCAATTGTTTTGCTGCCTTTAAAGCGATTAGACTGTACAACAATCAGCGAGCACTATTTATCATACATGCTTGTCATGTTTCTACAATGTTTGCTGTTTTGATAATAAAGTTTACCTGGACTTTTCTGCAAAGAAAGGAAATCTCCCACTGAATAAATCATTGATTAATCTGAATATCCACCTGATTATTAACCAAAACAATGGTTTCTCCTTCTTAATGGTTTGAATTGAACTACAACAGTGTTATTTTAGTATTAGCTAGCATTTATTAATATTGAATTAGCTTTCGTTTTTAAATTTTTTTATTTCTTTTAAGTATTTAGTTGACCACTGTGCTGTACAAAACCATGGCAAAATGATCTGCATTCCTCAAAATATCTTCTTTTGTGTTCAGCAGAATAGAGAAATTCATACAGGTTTGAAACAACTTGAGGACATGAAAGCTTATCCGCCATCGAATAAAAAAAAAGGTTTTATCTTGCAATTATGACTTTTTTCTCGTAATTATGACTTTTTCTCTCACAATTGCGACAATTCTGAAGAAAAAGTTGGAATTGCGAGAGAAAAGTCAGAATTGCAAGACATAAACTTGCAATTCTCCCTTTCTTTAAAATTCCGACTTTTTTTTCTCTCACAATTTTGACTTCTTTTAGGGTTACTGACATAACTGACTTTTATCACGATTGTGAGAGAAAAAAGGCCTCCTCATGGTGGAAACGA
>NC_142791.1:25412500-25445000 GCF_988280905.1 Pimephales promelas
GTTCCTTAATCAAAGTGCATTTTTTTTTCCTGGTTCGGTTTAGTGTTGTGATATGATATCATCTTTTACCTTCTGACCCTCCCTATATAGGTCGTAGCTGATGCTGTAAAACACATTTCCTTGTTGTCACGCTCACAATGAATGAAATTTATATCTGCCACTCACACATGTACAATGTACACATTACAAAACATCCAGTTTCCATTGCACATGTCATGTATTTCTGGTTTCAACACGCAGGTTGACTAATTTGTCGATTACACAATATCTCTTTGATTAGTGGAAACACCAGGTGTAAACTAAGATAGCAATATAAGTTTCTTGTGTTGCTTCAGATCATTGAATTTGCTGACATTATAGTGAGATGCACTTTCAGGAAGTGAAGTGTCTTAATCTTAAACTGTTGAAGGCATGTCATGCGCATTTCTGATGAAATGAGAAAGAACCTTAAACAGTGTGTTGACGTGTTTTGAGAAACTTTCTGAACAAATGACTGAATCTCATGATGTTTCTTGAGAAAACTCATAATGGTTGGTTATTTTCAAACCCCACTAATAACACATAGCCTATTGATGTTAGGCAGTTCTTAGTCTTTATAGTTAGCATAATTGTATTTTCCCTGCTGGTTCATGATCTTTGTCTGCAGAACCAGCAGAGAGAGTGATAAATATGGCAGAGAGTGTTTAATATGCAGTCAAATGCAATTTAACACCGGATATCTACTTTACATAAGTCTACATAGATCCACCACATACATAAACAAATTAATGTTGTCAGAATGCTTTAGGTTTTGACTATGGTAACGTTAAATTGTCCAGGAACATTAGTAAAATGTTCTTAAAGACGTTTAATTTCTTGTTGAAAACGTTTTATCTCTAGACTGTATCGTTTGCGTTATTTGAATGTTATAAACAATCATTGTGGGAAGTGAACTATTATTGGTAGTTAAGTATTGGCTCTCAAAACAAACAGTTTTGTACCATCATTGTTGAATGCTTATGCTAATAATTAAGGGTGGGAATTGGCAAAAATGTGACTATTTGATAGTATTGCGATATTTGGGCCACGATTCAATATTATTGCGATTCTTAACATATTGCGATACAGCAAGTATTGCGATATATTGCGATTCATATTCCCCATATTATTCAAAGGCATTACAAAAAATGAGGAAATAAAGGCCCTTTCACACCAGACACGTAATGAAAAAACTTAACGGAAAAGCGAATAGTTCATGTGCGAATAGTTCACGTCAAAACCATTCACATGGTCACGGCGCGAATTTGCGACGTTCGGAATTTCAACATTCCAAAACCTTCGCGCCGACAGCTGAGAAGACATGAACACTTCATCATCATCATCATCATCATCATCCAGTGAAGACAAGCTTTTCATTTCCTTTAAAGGGGTGATGAACTGAGAAATCAAATTTTCCTTGAGCTTTTGACATCTAAGAGGTCATCATATTATAAGAATATCGAGTAAGCTTCAGAAGTGAAAACGTCCTTGTTAGTCCAATAAAAGCTTTTATTGACACCAGCCTCTGCAAACGACTCGTTTTTAAAAGTGGGGAACTACGATGTCAAAGAGGATAAAACACCACCCCTGCAGAAGAAGATCAACGCCCACTTCAACACGGCCGGTTTAGCCCCGCCCACCGATTCGCGCATTACAATATATTATAATATGCAAAACTGTTATCCACTCACAGCAGTGGGCGTTTACTTCCAAGTTGACAGTGTGAGACGCCCATGAAAACCCAGCGTTTTTCAGCTAGGCTCAAAACTAGGTTACAAAATAGCCTATTACTTATTCATTTTGATGTTTTTAAATGCAAAAACCAATCGAACGTCATAAGTTGACCGCAGACAACAATATAATAAATTTAAAAAGCCAGTTCATGACCCCTTTAAAAGACAGAAAAGAAGGTTTTGTGTTCGCACCCAATCTTAAAGAACAGAAAGTCTCAAGGGGAGTACTATGCTAATCTTGTAAAGGAGCTAAAACTTTGTCACAAAGAACCGGCCAAAGTAAGGATTATGCATTAAACATTTGAAATTTTTATTAAATAAACTAGTGTTTTCGGTATGAGACGCTTCCAGTTCACTCGCCGGCGCCTCCATGTCCTAATTATATTGTCTACTATATTTCCTTCTTATTTATTAATCCATGCAATTTGTTGATGAAACATTGATAAAAATTAAGATACAATTTATATAAAATGAATTTTACTTTAAAAAAAGGCTTTCTACAAAACAAAACTTAATATGTGGCCAAAATTATGTCTGACCCAATTCAAATGTTTTCGATATAGGCTATTGGGCATCTTATGATCCTTACTCATCTCATGCGGTTCCCTTTTCATATAGCTAATCAACATAGAAAAAAACATATTATTTAAATATATATGAAACGTATGTTTTGCGCTCGTGCAAAAACAAACATCCCGCCCCCACATTCACATCTACACACTCATCAAATACACAGGAATGATTATCGGCTTGTTCACATCGCCTCTATTTTGACTTCGGAACTATACCGATGTGTAAAAAATTGACCGATATTATATCGGAGGCCGATATATCGTGCACCACTCTCGACATCTTTACTATTCGCTTTTAGTTGGACACCGAAATGTACCCAGACTTTCGATTTGTAAGAAGACAGAGCGTTGTGTACAACCGGTTGTGATGGTGAAGCCATGTTCATTTGAATTTGCTGTTAAATGCATGACAACAAAGCATCTTGTGGATGTAATACGCAATGTAAATTATCAGAGTAAACTCAGAGAGAACCCTGGAAGTAAACAGATCATTTGTTTTATAATTAAATATTGCAGTATTGCGCTACTGTATCGATATAATTGCGTTCAGCAAATACTGATCAGAATCGATTTTTCCTAATAATACTAAAACATCGGGATCTTCTGTTAACGTTTAAGTGTTTCCTGAATTTGCCAGTGGTAGTTGGTTAAGCCAAGATTTTGACATGTCTGAGCACTCAAACAGACTGCCAAAGTGTTCACAAAGGTTTCCAAACTATTACAAATGTAAATTAGCATTTCCCCTTGTCTCAGAGTACTCTCAATTAGACCGGATGTCAGGGGGAGTTCAGAGATACATCTGAGAAGTTCAAGCTACCGATCAAGGTTTGATGCAGTTTTGACCCCATTTGCATGGACTTGGTGACTTTTGCCAGATATGACTTCTCGTTTTTGCACATATGCTTCCTTATAACACATAACATCCTGTCCTTAGAATATGTGAGGTGCTTTCAGGCTTCACACTCTTATCTTGAAGAATATGTGCTGTTTTTATACTGTACGTGTGCATGGAGGTGTGTGTGTTTGTGTGCAAACTTTGTTCTCGCCTCCTAAAGTGGAATAACTAGTTTTAGGATCTCCAGAACAAAGCAGAAATTTGGCAGTCGAGATTCCCAGTTTTCTTGTTTTGCTGTTGATTCATGGAGTTGTCAAAATGGGTCCAGAGGAAAGTCTTATTGCTCTTAGTTAATAGATATAATATGAAAAAAATTGTTCTCAGATAAAATGCATCCTAAAATTCCTTCCTAAAAACAAAATTAAAAACAAAAACAAATGAGTCGATAGTTGACATACAGTAAGAGTATAGAGCTATATACAATCAAAAGATTATTTGCTCTTGGAAGAATTTGATGAGAAATGTTTGATTTCCAAATGATGGCAGACTGAACACAGTTTAAACTGGGTTGGTTCACCCCTAAAATGCTTAAGCAACTACCACTTTCAAGGCCTAAAGCTAGAAAAAGACTAGGGCTGGGTAAAAAAATACAGATTTCTCGATTTTAATTGAACCGATGTCGATTCTTAAATCCCATGAATCGATTAGGCTAGTCATCCTGTTTTTTAGTCGATGAATGAATGGAACATTGTAGTGCGCATCCCATCCAATAAATTGCAAAAATCTTTGTGCTTTTTTACAATTGATATGAAACCAACTCTAACAAAGTCAAAGTTCAAATTACGTCCATTTTCTTACGAAATTCAAAAACATAAATACCGTTTTGGTGCTCATGATCTTCTCTTCCGCCTTAATAATACCAGTTACAGCGTGAAATAAACCTGAATGGGCATCTGAAAGTGTGTTAACTAAAAGCACAACTTATCGAAATCTGTATCATGTCACATGGAATCGGTCAATCAATGTTTCAAGGGTGTGCGATATCACGATTTTTAATCGTGGACGATTAAAATGTCTCCACGATCTGCTTTTGAAGAAATATCGTAGTATCGTGTTACAGTGCATTCTATCAGTTCAGTTCTGCCGCCTCCGTCTCTCAACTGTACAACGCGACGTAGCCTACACATCACACGTTAATGAATGGGTACGGGACACTGCAATTCACAAAAGCTCATTATTTGCATAAGCCTTGCCGGTTAAACATTTAATTCACGTGCTGATGCGCTGTTCTAACGTATATCGCTGCCATACCCCCGACGCTCACAGGCACCAGAAGCCTGTCAAACAGCGTCTGAATACTGGTCTCATTATGCTAATACTGTTAAATACACACAATGTTTACATAAACAGGCTATGTCTAAAGTGAAAGCAAACATTTGAGAGAATATCTGGTGTAATATATATGCGTCTATATTAAACGCGCCGCGTGCTGGTCTAAAAGCGACAGGAGTAAATACTACTGCCGCATGTACGTAAAGGGATAGTTCACAAACAAAACAAACAAAAATCTGTTATTATTTAATCACCCTAATATTGTTCCAAACCTGTATTAATTTATTTCTTGTGCTGAACACAAAAGACATTTTTTATTTTAATGTGGGTAACCAAACAACTTCCAGGAGAGAAAAAAAAATATAGGGGGACCAGCAACTGTTCGGTTACCCACATTATTCAAAATAACTTTTATTTTCAACAGAAGAAAGAAACTTATTCGGGTTTAAAACATTTTGAGAGAGTAACTATTTTCATTTTTGAGGGAACTATCCCTTTAGTGTTAATAAAACAAAACAAACAAACAAACAAACAAACAAACAAAAAACACCAGGAGAAAATCACTCACTGACTGAACTTTAATAGTAGCTTTAATAAGAATCAATTATTTATTTAGTGAAGTCTATGCAGTGCTTTAATTTTATATTTGTTCATTTAATTACTTTCTTCAATGCTACTGCTAAATACACCTACTGTATCTGAAAAAATAAAGCACTATTTATTTAATTTGAATATTAATTTGTGTAATGTTTATCTTGTCTTATTTTTAATTTTTATAACAAAGAAAATAATGACAAAGATTATTATCTTCGCCTCTGGCCTAAATGTATGCCTTTCTTTTTTCTTTTGTTACCTAAGGCTTTGTTTTTAACATAGGGACATTAGTATGGCTGTAATGAACAGCCACTTGCAAAATAGTAAAACCAACTTAAAATAGGCTAGAATCGTGATAAAAAATTGTGATATGATATTTTTGCCATATCGCCCACCCCTAGTTTCAACCGTGGAAAGATGTTAGTAAAACAGCGTCATGTAATGTCACATTCACCTCAGAAAAAACATGTTCAGTGACAATAAACTCGTTAGTTAGCTAGAAAAATAACTTAGAGAGGAACATTTTGCTAAATATATGCACCATATTTCATATCACAATTTTTAATGTTATTCAATATTTAATGCATGTTTGAGTAAATCCGCCAGGTTTTTATGACAGCCACCATTTAAATGTTTATATTTCATATAACTTAATTATTACAAATAAATAAATGTAATTTAAGTGTTTGTGTACAAATCAGTTATTTTTTACATTCAATATTATAGTAGGCTAATGAAGCCTAGTAGACTCCCAAAGTTCACAGCATTAGAGAAAATTTGCCATGTATTGTACTTGATATCCAAAATAATCAATATTGAATTGAATCGGAATCGAATTGTGAAATTTGTGTCAATACGTCCAGCCCTAGTAAAGACATCATTAAAGTAATCAATGTGACTCCAGTGGTATAACCTAAATTTTATGAAATGACAAGTTTGTGCTGAAAAACCTAATTTTCCACTTTATTTACAAAATATTAATCTCCGACACGCATTCACACGACAGCGTCCTCTCTCGGGACAACACAACACGCATGCATCATACTACTTTTGTGAATGTCCGTTGGAGATTCATATTTGGTAAATAAAAGGGGTAAATAATTTATTTTGCGTCACTTCATATAATTGAACTTAAACCTCGCATGTATTACTTTAATGATGTCTTTACTACCTTTCTGGGCCTTGAAAGTGGTAGTTTCTTAGGCTGTCAATGGAAGGATAGAAAGCTCTCAAATTTCATCAAAAAGATCTTCATTTGTGTTCTGAAGATGAACAAAAGTCTTATGGGTTTGGATCGTATTGTAGATTTTCCCTACACACCTGACTAAAGTTTACCTGGGGCGTTTTCAGTCGACGCTTGCACTGCGTCCACAGTCGACAACTGGCTTCGAGTCGGACCACATCTCGAACACTCACTTGTGAATTGTAAGATCTCTAGTGTCTAGTCTAGTGCTGCGCAGCAAAGATCAAACCGACTCCTGCATTTGCCCTTGAATATGCTTTAATTAATCGGCCGGGTGTTTTCATGACAATCTCAGAGATTCATCGGCTTCATCAAAAATATAACTGTTTATAAATGATAGAGGTACAGAACACAGCAAAGTAACTTGATATACTACTTGTGATTATTGTGTCAGCCTTTTCGTATTTGATTGGTTCAATTTGTGCAAAACAGCATCAACCCACACCCTCTGTAACTGGAGTCAGAAAAATCATCAAAAACATGTAATTCAGTGTTATTTCTTTATCAATTAGTCAGTATGATACCTCAATTTATCTTTGGGGTTTATATGATCCCAATTGGTGTTGATTCGGTTGTTCTAAAGGTATGTAAAAAAAAAAGAAAAAGAAAAAAGTAACACATATGGCCATTGGGGTGACCTGACGTGATGCCATGTTTTGTGTGGAAATAGCCGTACACCCAGCTTTCTCTCATACATTATTTATTAATTGTTAATGAATGAGGCCCAATGTTCCACAACAGTATTTACATGCTATTACATATTTGCTAAGAAAACTATGAAGAAAAAAAAAATGCAAGTATGACGGTTGGTGTTGTGACCAAAACGTAGACATTCTCCCGATCCACTTTTGTGGTGCATTCTGGGATTTATTCTTTTTTCTGTTTAGATTCTGTCTACCTCTAACATGAGTGTGTCTGATTGTGTTGAAATAGGTGAATCCACTGCTCGAGGCCTTTGGAAATGCTCAGACGGTCATGAATGACAACAGCAGTCGCTTCGGGAAATATATCCAACTTCGCTTCCAGAACTCTTCAGGTTTGTTAAGATAAGATAAGATAACACTCTTCTCTCTGACCGTAATGGATCATACAACTTGGCAGCTTCCACTGGGTGTGTTTCTTTACCAATAAACCAATTCAGTATTCTTCGATTGAACATTAACTTGAATTTTGATGTCCTTGTAGTGAAAGGGGCCAAAATCAACGAGTACCTCCTGGAGAAATCCCGTGTGGTTCACCAGGATGAGGGTGAGCAGAACTTCCACATCTTCTACTTTATGTTGGCCGGCATTTCCATTGAGGATAAAGAGATATATGGCCTCCTGGATCCTACACACTACCGGTGAGTCATCAGTGATGTCATGCATTCGTAAAAACAGGATCAGCCACATTGTTTACGATGCATGTCATAGATTAGCATTTTAACAATGGTGTAGTTTATTGGAGGTGTGTCACACGTCGCCTCCTACTGAACTATTTGTGTCGCGAACGGCATGTTGCTAGTACAGTGTTCATTGTGTAAAAGGTCGATACAAAACATTGTCAGATGATACTAAGATTGGATGAGCCACATTTGAAACCACTCAACTGCACCACCGTAATATCGTGTTAATGAGATGCCCACAGTGGTGTGAGGTCATCACTGCACTTTTTAAATTTTTTCCGCTGAAAGTTACAGGAGTGCATATGGTGTGTGATATGAACTATAAACACATTAATCTTTGCTTATAATTTACTGTATTCCACTATATGATTACTATATGATTTGTATATGTATACAAATATATGCATTTACTATATGATTATTATTAATTAACTGCTAGGTTTTAGTACTTGTGACGGTTACAGATAATGTTCAATTAAATACACACAAACACAGGCATAAAAGACAAAAGCATAATGTAAACAGTTGGAGTAAGATTTGATTTGCAAGTTTGAAAATTGAATTGAAAAAACGCACAATGGGAACATGTCAATTTCGCAAAAACGCTGATTTTTACGCTCAGATTTTATGCTCGCATGAGGTTGTTTTTCAGGCATTACGAAAAAGGAATGTATTGCAAATAGAAACAGTTTTCGTGCATTTACAGTCACCTGACCTAGAAGACGTGGTGTGTTTGGGGTCCATGTACGCAAATAATAATAATTATCATTATTATAACTTTTATTAGGCTACATATTTAGAAGACGCTTTTATCCAAAAAAGGAACAAAGCAATTTGTCAAATGTCATTCATAATACAGGTTAGACAATAATAATACTGGGCTAAGAACAAATAAACACAAGATTTTGACGCATACCCTGTCCAAGTGTGTGTGCGGAGTGTGGAGCGCGCACTGCACGGCACGTGGGCGTGGGCGCTTTCGTTTTCCTATCAACAGTGGAAACAACGTAAAATACTCTATCATTTCTGGTCATACAGAAAATAATAATACATTATTCGCCACTAACTTTGTTTTTGTAAACTCACAATAACAAAAAAAAACGCTTTTGTAAAATAAAATAAAACAATCAGGAGCGGTTTCATGATCTCCGTGAACTGGAGCGCGAGAACTCATTTTCATTTCATTTATTCGGTTTGGTCATTTACAGATCATTCAATCAATCAATCAAAACATTCGAAACATAAATACTATAGATGACCAGGTGCAGGCGGAAGCTAAAGCTTATTATGCCTGCCCTTAACTGAAACAAAATATCACCTCTGTAGGCTAATGCTCGAAATGTCCCAAATTTGAATCGAAATCGAATTATGTATTTCGTATGAAATGCGCATTTCTCTCTAAAGATGCATCCGCTAACAGCAGAGATGGAGACACTGATTTAGAAAACAATAGTTTATTAATAAACAATTAAAATGCCTCGCTATTTTTTCAGACACATTTATTATAGCCTATAACTCGCCTATAAATCACCTTTCTGACGAGTCTTCAGTTTTGAATAAAGTTTTCATATATTTCGTAGCCTTTTACAACCTACAGTAAAGGTTCTCCGTTTGCTTTTTGGTAAATTACATGGAAACAAAAGGTAAATTTGACCCCCAACACAATTCGTAGTTTCTAAAGATTGTAGAGTCTTTATCTGTGTTGAAACTTTGCATGGACATTCATGACCTAAATTATAAAAAGTTTATAAAAATAAAATGTCAAAAATAAATAAATAATTGACAACAGCATGTCAAATTGACCCACAACACAATATTAATTCCTAAAAAACTAGCAGTTAGCCCAATTTAGCCAGTTTTTTAGGAATTAATATAGTGTTGTGGGTCAATATAGTCAATAGTTTTGGGTTACATATTTTTGTTCTTGTCAGTTATTTGAATGGCAGGTTTGGGCAGGAAGACGTAGTGCAGGCCTGGCGTGTGAAATATGCTGAGGTGTGTAACGCCATGGACATGGTTGGATTTGAAGAGCAGGTAAGAACTAAACTCAAGCAGGTGTCCTGTGGTTTGAATAAATGCTTCATCTGCAACTTTAAATAACATTTACTTATTACATTAGTAATTCATTTCATTTACTATAGAACAAAGCACAAACAACCGCAAAACCAGTGTGCAAACAGGTTTATAAACTTTTAAATGAAGGTTTTACATGAATATAATTAAAATAATGTAAGAAATGTAATGTAAAAAAATAAAAATAATGATTTTTTTATTTTAATATACTTTAAAATATAATTTAATCCTTTGATGCAAAGCTGAATTTTCAGAATCATTAATCCAGTCTTCAGTGTTACATGATAAAATATTATACACAGGAATAAATTACACTACTATATATTCACATGTTATAATATTTGTTTTTTGTTGTTGTTTTTTGTCAAATAAATGTAAGCTTTATAAGCAGAATAGACTTCTTCCAAAAAATATTAAAAATAGTAACGTTTCCAAACTTTTGACTGGTACTGTTTATGATTTTATAGTTATACAGATTTATTAGAATATAGATGCTACTTTTAATATTTGATCATTTTTACACCACAGTACCATTGAGGTGAACTACAAAAAGATGTTTGCGAATGCTGTTAAGTTTCACACCATTTTTAATGTATTTCTTTACCTTTCCCGTTTCACATTCTCTTCATCTCGTTTGTAGGAAAAGGTGGACATGATGACTATTCTTGCTGGCATTCTGTCCCTGGGTAACATCACTTTTGAAACAACAGACAGCGACGCACTGAAGGTGTCAGAGACGTCACGCGGCTGGCTAAAAGCTACTGCAGTGAGTTTCCTGTTTGCACTTCTTGCAGATGTGCGGCAACACACAACTGGTCACAATTCACGTGTCCTCATGACACTCGTCAGTAGATGTGACAGCTCTCAACCACCATTAAATGCATTTTTAACAACAGTGCTATTTTTAGTGTGCAAGTGTGAAGACAACTGGAAAGAAGAGTTTGAATCTCAAACTCTGAATACCTTGCGGTGCAAATGCTTGTACTGATGCATGAAATAGACAAAGGAATATAGTTGATCAACCTGGGCTGCATTTCCCAAAAGCAAATAATGGTCTGGAAAAGTCGTGGATAGCGCTAAATCGCGATATAGCTCAGTATGGTTTTCAACTCACAAAGGCTGTGATTTAATTTAAATAAATATATGTGCTGCGTGTTTCAGAGGGAAGTGCAGCACTGTGTTGGTTTACACACAAGCAGCTTATAATTTAGTGTTTTCAGTGTCTCAGAGCTAATAACAATAGTAATAATATTTATTTTTTTGTTTAAAGATATTTACTTAATTAATTGTTATTATTATAGACCATTTCACAAGATGTAAACAACACTGGTCCAGAAGCACTTCCTGTTTCAGTTTGTAACTATTTTCTTTATTTCACATGTAAAGAAAACATCTTAAAGATGTTTTTTTAACTTTTTTATTCAGTTTTACATGTTCTGTTGGTTGTATTGTATCCAAGCTTTTATGTAGTGTTAAAAAACTGAAACGGGAAGTGCTTCTGGACCAGTGTTGTTGTTATCTTGTGAAATGGTCTATAATAAACATTTTGGACAAATTTGCTGCCCTATGAAGCAAAGCAAACCTCCCCCACCCCCCTTTTTGCTTAGAACCATTTTTATCTGAAAAATAGAACCAAATTTATATATATATATTAAATGCACTCAAAATTAGTTAGGCAACGAAATATTTAAAAGATGAACATAACTTAGGGATATGCAATATATATATATATATATATATATATATATATACATATATAATTTTGCAAGATGTAAACAACACTGGTCCAGAAGCACTTCCTGTTTCAGTTTTTTAACACTACACAAAAGCTGGGATAAAATACAACCAACATGTAAAACTGAATAAAAAAGGTCAACAACATCTTTAAGATGTTTTATTTACATGTGAAATAAAGAAAACGGTTACAAACTGAAACAGGAAGTGTTTCTGGACCAGTGTTGTTTACATCTTGTGAAATGGTCTATATATATTAGGGCTGGGCAACGATTAATCGTGATCAGTGGTGGTGGTGTAATGGTGTGGGGATGTTTTCTTGGCACACTTTAGGCCCCTTAGTGCCAATTGGGCATCATTTAAATGCCACGGCCTACCTGAGCATTGTTTCTGACCATGTCCATCCCTTTATGGCCACCATGTCCCCATCTACTTCCAGCAGGATAATGCACCATGTCACAAAGCTGGAATCATTTCAAATTGGTTTCTTGAACATGTCAATGAGTTGACTGTACTAAAATGGCCGCCACAGTCACCAGATCTCAACCCAATAGATCATCTTTGGGATGTGGTGGAACGGGAGCTTCGTGCCCTGGATGTGCATCCCACAAATCTCCATCAACTGCAAGATGCTATCCTATCAATACGGGTCAACATTTCTAAAGAATGCTTTCAGCACCTTGTTGAATCAATGCCACGTAGAATTAAGGCAGTTCTGAAGGAGAAAGGGGGTCAAACACAGTATTAGTATGGTGTTCCTAATAATACTTTAGGTGAGTGTGTATATATATATATATATATATATATATATATATTTACACACATACATACACACTCACCTAAAGGATTATTAGAAATAAAATTGTTTCCAAAAAACTGGGGAAAATAAAAATCACTGTGCTTTACTGACTCAGGGTGCATAAATTCGTCAATGCTGGAGCTTTTTTCTCAAAAGAGCAATGATCCACAATTTTTTACTTTTTGTTTGTTGCTAATGTGTTCTGTGTGGTTGTTTACAGGGGGGAAAAACTGCATGATTTTCTCACCCCTACATATGAGTTTTTTTTTTTTCTCAGCTGTTTTGTGGTCCAGCTGGTGAAAGGGTTGGGTCTGATCACATAGTAAAGTAACAGCACACTCTCCTCAACGACATGCATGATTTAAGAAAACATTTAAGGATGACGAACACGCAGACCTTTTAATATTTAATGCTATAGAATTGTTCACATCCCTGACGCCAAACCATGAGCAACAGTAATAGTGACGCTTAAAGCGTCACCTCGACCTCCCTACTGTTTAATCAGGTGAATTACGGCCTGTGTGCATACAAAGAAACTCTTATAAGGGCAAGCTGAAGGAGGCGTGCCACCGCCTACATCTGGCCTTTTACGATAAGACACACAGCGCAGAAGTGGCTATGTTTAGACTCCATTAGGTCGTCCTAACACGTATGGGGGAGTTAATAGTTGCACGCTGCATTTTCCTCACACAGGACGATTTCCATTTATCAAATCTACTTTGGCGTACTTTAACATATACATTGGTACAACAAAAGGCACAAGGCCCAATCCGGTCCATGTGTCCACAATGGCCCCCAGCATTTAAATGCACAAATTAACTTGACCTTTCCTGTATGACATTTATGTCTTGGTCAAATTTGACTAGTCATTGTTCTTTCAAAATGGCATGGCCTGTTTTTTTGTGTGTGTTTTTTGGTAGCACAATTCATTTGGTCTGTGATTTAGCTGACAGCACATGTTCAGCATTCTTTGTTTTTTTTTTTTCTAAAATAACTTTCCTTTAAAACAATCCCGAATCTAACCTCAGGTGCGTATGCACTTTTTGGGAGAAACAGGGCTGCACAATTTTGAGGAAAACAAATGTAGTTTGGAAAGGCACTTTATAATTAAATCGTATTATTAAGTACGGAAAGATGGTCTGTGCATGTTCTTTTTTTAAAGCAACCCAAACTCTGAGCAGATGCAGAGATGGAGTTTGTGAGGAGCAGTGTTTACTGTGAACCGAACCGCTCTGAACCGCTCACACTTGCCATGTTTCACCCACCTATTTTTATTCAAATCTTAGTATATTGCATAAAAAAGTTGGATGAAAATGCCAAAATGTAAATACGCCTGATCCAAAATCTGTCATCACAATTATTTGTTTTAATTCCCCCCCAGAAGTGTCTCACATAATTGCGTTCACAAAAACCATCTTGCATCTGAACGCAAGAGCCGAACGCAAATTAGCTCTAAAGAAATATTAATAATCAATTATAACTTGTTTTATGAATATTTGGATTAGTGAATATAAATTAACTAGATGTAGTAAAATTACTTTTACAATGAATTAAAGGGGTGATGAACTGAGAAATTAAATTTTCCTTGAGCTTTTGACTTCTAAGAGGTCATTACGAGAATGACCTCAGACGAGAAAGTTTCAGAACTGAAAACGTCCTTGTTAGTCCAATAAAAGCCTCAGCAAACGACTCGTTTTCAAAGTGGGGAACTATGACGTCAAAGAGGATAAAACACCACCCCCGCAGAAGAAGATCAACGCCTACTTCAACACGGCCGGTTTAGCCCCGCCCACCGATTCGCGCATTACACGCATAGCTAAATAACATAGATGCCTTCCTCGTGATGACAAACCGGATTGATCTACCGAGCGATACAGAATATTGTGCAGCGTCTGGTTGTGGATGAAGAGAGTTGCTGCATGAGCTTCCTCTGGATTCCAATAGGACTGCATGGATAAACTTTATTTTTAATGACGTTTCCAGCCGATGAAGTAAAACATCGCCCGTCTGTTCGCTTCATTTCACTGAGGATTGTTTTGTAAACAAGACTGGATCTGCAGACCGATTAAGAGTAAAAAACGGTGCTGTGCCGTCTATATTGGATCTGACAGGAATGGTGCAACACGGACTCTGAGTCGAACATGTATGGGCGAATCATTCCGGTTGCCATTTTACAACATTGCACATTTTCAAAACAATCTCCCCGAAGTGCACCAACGGGTGAGTTGAACCTCATTATAATATGCAAAACTGTTCTCCACTCACAGCAGTGGGCGTTTACTTCCAAGTCTTCAGTGCGAGACGCCCATAAAAACCCAGCGTTTTTCAGCTAGGCTCAAAAATAGGGTATAAAACAGCCTATTACTGATTCATTTTGATGTTTTTAAATGCAAAAACCAAGCAGACATCATAAGTTGACCTCAGAAAACAATATAATAAAATTTAAAAAGCCAGTTCATGACCCCTTTAAATCAAAGCATTCGTGATTCGATAATCGCATTAAGCCATACGGCGATTTCGGTTTTATTTTTATTAATCATTCAGCCCTATGAGAAACGCATCCTTCTTGGCAAAAATCTTTGGAAAACCACAATAAATGAAGCATTTTGTGTTTTGTTTTTTTTCTGTGACCAGGGTCAGTTTGGCGTTCAGGAAGAGGATTTACTGAAGAGTCTGATCTGCACCATGTCAGTGACGCGAGGAGAGGCCATCCAGCGACTCCACAACCAGCAGCAGGCTGAAGGTACCACATCATCAGAGGGACATCACTGGTGTGTTTGACCCTTTTCTTATTGATCAGCATCTGTTTTAAATGATCATTTCAGATGCCAGAGATTCCATCGCTAAAGTGGCCTACGGTC
Source organism: Pimephales promelas (assembly GCF_988280905.1). Taxonomy (NCBI): domain Eukaryota; kingdom Metazoa; phylum Chordata; class Actinopteri; order Cypriniformes; family Leuciscidae; genus Pimephales; species Pimephales promelas. The sequence continues at coordinate 25,427,679 of NC_142791.1, forward strand.
GCGTCTTCGGATGGATCGTCAGTAAAATCAACGAGCAGCTTGCTCCTAATGTAGATTTTGACGTGGAGCTTAATGAAATAGGTAAATATACCAGTTCATGCTGTGACTGAGAAATTTGTGCACCTTTTGCAGGATGCAATCCATAGAATACAATTTTTTTTTGATAGACTAGACTTCTGTAGTCTGTACTGAATCAATCACGGCCAGCCGCCGCCTTGTTGTTGTCCATATTCCCTGGGTTTTACGCACCTGAAGAAAAATGATTTTTTGTTCATTTAGAGCGCAATAATTTCTTACCTAAGATATGTGACATTGAGGTTTATTCTTTTCATATTCACAGGAATCCTTGACATCTTTGGTTTCGAGAACTTCGCTGTGAACCGGTTTGAGCAGATCTGCATCAATCTAGCTAACGAACAGCTCCAGTACTTCTTCAACCATGTGAGTCCTTCATAGTGCTTTATTAAAGGAGTAGTTCACTTTAAAAAAAAGCTTTTGCTGATAATTTACTCACCCCCATGTCATCCAAGATATCCACGTCTTTCTTTCTTCAGTCGAAAAGAAATGAAGGTTTTTGATGAAAACATTCCAGGATTTTTCTCCATATAATGGACTTCAATGGGAACCAAACGGTTCAAGGTCCAAAAGACCGTTTCAGTGCAGACTGCAAACTGTTAAAAGGGCTTTAAACGATTCCAGACGATGAATAAAGGTCTTATCAAGCGAAACGATCGCTTATTTAATAAAAAAATAACAAAGCTTAAGTTTTATAAGCTCAAATGGTCGCTCTGTTCTGTGACGCGCGTTCGTGACTCTCCTGTTCGAACTCGTTCATCAAACTCGTTCATCACCTTTCAACAGTTTGCAGTTTGCACTGAAACAGTCTTTTTGACCTTGAACCGTTTGGTTCCCATTGAAGTCCATTATATGGAGAAAAATCCTGGAATGTTTTCATCAAAAAACTTAATTTCTTTTTCGACTAAAGAAAGAAAGACATGGACATCTTGGATGACATGGGGGTGAGTAAATTATCAGCAAAAGTTTTTTTTTTAAAGTGAATTTCCTCCTTTAAGAGTTGGACATTTATATAGGGAAGCCTATTTCATGAAACAAAAAAATATGACATGGTTTGGCAAGTGCACATGCTGACATATTTACAACTCAAGTTTGATCTGAAGTCTCATCTTGGACTTTCTTTGTCAGTAAAATAGCAACAACAACAAAAAACAAATTAAGAAAACACTCATGTAGTGTGTCACATAATAATCTTGAAGATATATCAGCCGATAGTGTGGAAAGCTCAAGGCAGCAGATGTTAGGAGCCATTAAATGCCACATTCGATCATGGTCACTGCCGATTCTTTCAATAGGACTTGATTTGCCACTCCATGAATCTCAATGATCACATTTTCCATGTCATTTTCCTCTAGCACATTTTTTTGATGGAACAGAAAGAATATAAAGAGGAAGGCATCACATGGGAGACCATAACCTACAAGGACAACAAGCCCATACTGGTAGGTTTACATCCAAAACCTTCACCCTCTGTGATTGTCCTGCACTCTCTCCAACTTTTTTCCCCATTTTTCCATCTCTCTGACTCCAAAAATACACCCGAGCTCTGCGTTTGGCTGACGGCCGTGTGGTAAATCCCAAACACAGGAAGTGCTGACAGCAGGACACGTAGCTTAGAGAATCTCTCAAATTTCTGCATGCATTCTGACCCGAATCCTTTAGCACGTTGAATTGGAAACTAAAGGAAACTGTGGTCTTTGCTTAAAGGTTGTTTCACCGTTCTCGCGTGAGATCCCTGGGCCGATCTGCTCTGTAAATATGAACTCTGCCCTGTAATTAGGGGAACTCAGTAGCCGCCTGTTTTGAAAGCTGCAGACTTGCATGTATTTCACATTCATGTGGTATTCAACTCTCAAACACTGCGTATCCTGTATTGTAACATTATTCTTCAGCGCCGTCAGCTAGAACAGCCTGTTTAGCATGGAGAACTCATTCACTCATGCCAGGTTTATTCCCGTTTCAGGACCTGTTCCTCACGAAACCCATCGGGATTCTCTCTCTGCTGGATGAGCAAAGTGCCTTTCCTCAGGTGTGTGTTCCCAACTGAAACCTGAGACGCAAAGAGAAAACATGTTGCCAAATCCTCCATTGAACCAACCGCTTTAAAAATATTTTTATCCAATGCTTTTATGCAAAGCGTCTGCTTTGGACATACTTGTATACCTAAGTGTGTTGTAATTGAAATCAGTTAATTCAAGTATTGCAATATCTTTAAAATTATATATATAAAATTATAAATTAAAAAAATATAATGAAAATATTTTTTAAAGAGCCTAAGTCCCTCCCCTTCCGGTCGACCACCATGGGACCTTATATCAGAAAAATATTGTGTGGTAGTCAATGGCGAGAGACAATAAATATTTTGATCTCGTTTGAATTGTGCCCTGAATTACGCATATGATGTTCGTCAATTTAATAGATACATTTTAAAGTAAAGAAAGTCGCAGTTTGATGTAAAACCGTTGAGGTATAAGCCTGTGAAAATACGTAAAGACTACAAACCCCAAAGGCGCACATTTTCTCCCAATGAATGAAGCTAACTTTACTGAGGCTAATGTCTGTCATTGTTTCTATAGTCTTGCGTTATAATCGTAATGTTACGAGTGTTGTGTACCAGACTACACACACACACGAGCAGCGGATCTCACTCGTTGTTTCGCTTCCCGGGAGATTCATTGAGAGATTTTCACATAAAACTAAATGTTACTCTTCTGTTTTATGACAAACTGCGACGTTTTTGACTTTCAGAATTATATTTTAAATTGACAAACATCATATGTGAAATTGAGACACATTTCAGACGGAATAAAAAGATAAGTTGTGTCTCGCCATTGACTACCATTCATATTTTTTCCGAAATAAGGTCCCATGAGCCGGAAGCGGAGGGGCAGGACTTAGGCTCTCTATATATGCCTTTTTTTTTACAAACCTCACCTATTTTATTTAAATTTTCATTCCATCCCTATTTAATATATTTGTACGGTGGAGACATTTTACTCGGATAACGTACGCTCTGTTCCATATACGTACAGTACACAGTACACAGTCATGTGACTGCGTTTGAGAGACTAGTGAATCTCAAGCATAGCAGTTAATTACACAATGTTTATGTGCATGTGACCGTTGTTGCACCCACAGGCCACTGACCGAGATTTTGTTGACAAGTTAAACAGCAAATTTAAAGCGGCTCCCAACTTTGAGGTTGTGCGAAACCACACCCCTCTGTTCACTATTGTGCACTACGCTGGGAAGGTGAGTACAAACCACCGCCATCATCATTACCTTACAAGTCACCTGATCAGTACATTCAACAAAGAGTGTAATCTGTATTGTAGTGCTGGTTAATAATTAAATGATTGTGTGCCATTTTTCCTAGAGCAGATGGAATAATAAGGGTGTTTGTCTTCATAATGTGTCCATTATTCCTGCGTGAAATGTGTTTTTGTGGTCTGTTTAGGTGCAATACAACGCAAGCGGTTTCCTTGAGAAAAACCGGGACACAATACCAGCCAACATTCGTGAGCTCTTCATCAACAGCGTCACTCCTCTACTCAGTGTTTTGTTCGCAGGTCTGAATTGCCACGTCTATATTATAACAGCAATAAACGGACACACACACAGAGATAGATAGATATACAAAAAACATAAGTGAATAAATTAAATGCATTCACATACGTTACATACATTGATTCATTTATATATACCGGTACATATATGTCTTTATTCTTGTGTGTGTATGAAGTTATGTATACATATATGTATGTATTTGTGTGTCTGTGTAAATGTATGTTTGTTTGTGTGTGTATACATTTATTGGAGTTATAATAATGAAATATCATATATATTAATAATAATTATGCTTTTAATTTTTACTACATTCAATATAATTTAAACCCGTTTTTTTAAAAAAGTATTTACTTTATTATATTTTAGATGTCCACAGATGATTATATGGTAAAACCAGAAATAACAAACAAAAGCGTTTAGTCATGATTTTTTTTTTTTTTTCTCTTTTAAGTCAACTTTAGCATGGGTGTGTTCACTTATGCGAAGTGCTGTACACACACATTCATGTATACATCATAACTATTGTTGTGTTTTTTAATTTAATATTTTCCCTCTTTTTTTCAGCTACAATTTCTCGAACAGGCACTCTGATGCCAAGGAAAGCCAAGGTATAACTAAGATTTTGACACACCAGTTCTCTTTTCGAGTGCCTGTTAAAACATTTTGTGGTATTTCCCAAATACCTTTAAAGGCTGGATTTTTATTTTTTAGAATATATATTTAGCTGTACAAATGACAAATTAGTCTTACCTTTGAAATGAGTGATAGTGAATCATGTAGTGTTTCACCATGTGACCCTGTGTGTACCAATTTCAGTTACAAGTTGCAGGTGACAACTTTAACTCAACCAGGAAGCAGTCTGTTGGTGCGCAATTCAAGGTAAATTATGCTTAAAAATATAATCATAGTGGATGTTTTATATGCCAGTTTATTAAATGCATCTTATAATCAAATGTATGTAAATGCATCTGCATATCTATTTGTTTTGTTTGTATATATCAGAAATATTATATTCTGTGGATAAATCTCTCAAAACACTGTCAAGAAGTTAATATTTCACCCCATATTGAAGTGAAGCCAAATTTTTGGTCTATTTAGCAGTTTTGCATTGTGATTGTCATAATTAGGCGCTGACATTCACTCATGAATTTGACCCTGCCTATGTTTATTTAACCATCTTTACATTGTTTGGAAACTAAAAGTGTTTGTTCGTACAGCATTCCCTGGCTGTCCTTATGGAGAAGATGTTTGCTGCCAGTCCACACTTTGTTCGGTGCATCAAACCCAACCGAAGCAAACAGCCTGATCAACTAGACAGTAAACTGGTGATGGATCAGGTATGTTACCACAGGTTAGGTAGCTTCACAATCATCAATTCTCCGCTGGGTTCGGCCCCGTTTGTGGCCTCCACAGTGGAGCCAAATACATTCTCAGTTTTTCCTGTCCTCCAGTTCTCTGAGGTGTACTTAAAACCTGGAAGCCTTTTAGTGCTGTTATTTGAGTTAAATCCAAATCCCTCTAATGATAGAGGAGCCACTGGGTTTGTGTGTAAGGGCAAATATGGGCTGAACACTGTTTTAAGAGATTATCTTGTTTGAACTAGACAGTCACTGAGCAGCTCCATGACACAGTGTCTATAAGCTTTAAGTGGTATCTGCCTGTGTAAAATTTGCCACTACTCATTCCTAGGTTGTTTTGAGTACTTGGTCATATTAGTAGTAGCAAGTAACCACCAACAAAATTTTGAACCATCCTGTTTAAATGACATAATTTGTCTCGATATGCATAAACTGTAAATTCCAAGGCTGTAAATCATCTGAAAATGTGTGTGACTTAATAGCAGTTTCATTCAGTACTTGTGCAGTTCCGTTTAAATTACATAACTATGCAACACTGCCACCTGCTGTAGAAGTGTGGAAATGCAGGTTGCAGCCTAAAAGAATAAAAAGCCTGATGTAAATATCAATATAATATCAAAACTTGATTTGCGCGCCCACACGTTGTGATTTCATGTGTTAACTTATGGGGACTTTCCATGGACATAATGATTTTTATACTGTACGAACTGTATATTCTCTCCCTTACACTAACCCTAACCGTTACATTTTCAAAAAACATTACTTAGTATGATTTATACGCTGTTTTCCTCATCATGGGGATCAAAAAAATTCCCATCAACAATTTCAGATATTGCCATTTTTGGCATGAAATTTAAAAACAAAATATTACATAAACAATTATTTTATTATTTATGTCTAATATATGTAATGATGTAATATTTAACCCTAAAACCATATTCTGGACAAATGTGGGCAAAATTGTTTTGATTTTTTTTTTTTTAAATACTTCCCTTGATCTGAGCGGTACAAGACTTGGCTACTTTTCATAAGTTTGCCTCCTGAACACACACAATTTTTTTTTGACTCAATTCTACAATGTTAAGTGGGTGGAAAAAAAACTCATTAATCTTGTATTTGGGTCAAAAATGGGCACCCATAGAAATGAATGGGGAAAACTGTAATTTAGAGCATTCTAAAATAAGCCAAAATAAGACACCAGGTGACAGCAAAGTCACTTAATCTTTAGGTTTTAGCTCTAAGAACTTATTGGAATTATACTTTAATGTAGTTAAAAATAAAACATAAAAATAAGCATAATTTACATAGAAATATGGTGCTTTTTGAAGTAAATAAATTCAAAAATACCCCCAAAATTTAAAAAAAACACCATAAACTTTATCGAAGATAGTAATATAATTGTGATATAACATAATATAATTTATACAGTCCTCTGAGCCCACATTTGTCCAAAATTACAGGATAAAGGTCTATAAAGTGAATACGGTTTGAAGGCCACGTACATTTACTTATATTATTTATAAGTTAATATTTTTTTAGCATTCCAAATCTGTATGCTCCCTTTCTTCCTATAAAATACAAAAGAACATTTTTGAAAGAATATTCATTTTTCAGCTTATCACAATGTGGATAAACTGCTTTTGTTACTTTTTTGGTTAATTTTTTAGTTTGATGGTAAAAATCTAATTTTGTTGTTCGTTCAAGAGACGTTTTTGTGTTCATGGAAAAAACAGAATAAAAATGAGTGAATAAGTAATTATTTTTTAGGTGAACTATCTATTTAAAAGTTACCTAACGGTACCTTTCAGAATCTCAATCGTCCCATCCATCATATTTATGTTCTTATTTTCTGTCTCCTCCTCTCTAGCTGAGATACAACGGTCTAATGGAAACAATCCGAATCCGGCGGGACGGTTTCTCATGGCGTCCAACTTTCAAGGAGTTTGCAGAGAGGTTTGTGTGCTGGCAGGAAAAATGACATTTTATCAGTTCATTACATCAGATTACCTGCAGTATGACTCAGATTTCTGTCCCGTAGGTACAACATTCTGCTGCTGAAACCGGATCTCCCGTCAGACAAGAGCAGGTTTGAGCAGCAGATGCATCATATTGTGTTAAAGGTGCACCAAGTAATAAACCAACAGGTTTTCAACCTAAAGAAGAGTATAGTACATATGACAAATGTTTACATAATGTTAACTCGCATGAGAGGAGTAAGCTCCCTATTATCAACTGCTTTCGCTAGCAGACTAAAAGCATACAAAATAAAAGTATGTAAACATTGCCATAAAACATTATAGCTTAGTGTAAAGTTCAAGACCAGCAGATTTCCATTACACGAGAGTAGATGTTAAAACTTCACTCAAGATAAACCTGTGCCCCATCCATTTACACGTCCATTCATATGGGGATGTGAATATCCTTCTGTCTGGTGTTAATGACTGAAGTTCAGCAGAGCGTCTAGCGTTTTCAGCTGGCTAAAAACGCTTTGGTGGACACTAGGGCTGCACGATTAATCGAAAAAAAATCACGATCTCGATTCAAACATAAATGCGATCTCCTTTCTTAATGATGGCGATTCACTTCCGTGTATTTCCCTGCATTCAGATCATGCTGCATTTACGCGTTATATTGGTCACACAAAAACAAAACAATAATTCACAAATCAATCATGCGGACGTTTCATCAGGGAATGTCTAAATTAAAGTTGTTGCACGTGAGCAGCGCATATTTTTTTTGGGCTTGCATGTTAATCAAAGTATTCACCGGGCGCAGGGGCAGCGCGTGAGCAGCAGTGAAACGCGCGCTCAATTAAAGTGAAAGCACACTTTTGAGGGACAAAATTAATGATTTCACTCAAAAAGTAGTTTCACACAATATCTAGTCAGTTTTAACAAGAACTGAAGTACCTTAAAACTTATATAAAAATAATAGCCGAGTCCCATAGACGCCTGTATCTTTTACACGCCTGTGTGGCTGCAGGTTTGGGTAAATAAAAGCTCGTCTCAAATAGGGCGGGTCTGTTTTTTAATTTCGGTTTGTTAATCTTCTAAAACCGTCAGATCGTCTGCTTTTTGGAGGCCGCTTTAGCACATATTAGTCCCGCCAAAGCCTAGTTTGATCGGCGAGTGATGATGTAGAATAGAAACTGCTGCGCTTGAAAGGGCGGAGAGAGAGAGAGAGAGAGAGAGAGAGAGAGAGAGAGAGAGAGAGAGAGAGAGAGAGAGAGAGAGAGAGGTCTTCAAACAACACGAAAGTTTGGAAAACCGCAGTTTTACATAGAGCATTTTGGAGAGTTTTAGATATGAAGACTCAAATATTTATAGAAGATTTAGGCTACCCATTTAAACTTGTTTGTAATTATTCAGTTTGGGTGAAAGTGTGATGTCTGATTATAAAAAAAAGCTATAGTAAACTAGCCAGAAAATATTAAATATAGCCTACACTTACTTTTAGTTCATGACTAATACACAGACAGCTACATAGGCTAGCCCCAAAGAACCAGCTTAAATAATTTAGATTTTTTTTGTTACTGCACTTTATTAGACTGTCTTGTGTTTTTTTTTTTTTTTTTTTTTTTTTACTTGAGTGCAATACATTTTGGATGGAAAAAAAGAGAATCGTGTAAGAGAATCGAGATCTCAATTCCCATGGAGAAAAATCGTGATTCACATTTTAGCAAGAATCGTGCAGCCCTAGTGGACACACGGCCTTAATGTGGCAGGTGATGAACACAAAGGACAAGAGGGATGCTCTCCTACCCAGAGGTTTAGGTTCTGTGGTGATGGGAGAATATCAAATGTTGACCTAATAAGGAAACTGATCCTACTCTCTTCCATTGACCAAAGGTCTTGCCAGCCCATCTTGCGTTGTTCCACACTGTCCCATCTCATCCACTCTCCCTGCTTGGCCTGGGAAATGGCCTTTATACACCTCATCCTCTCCTCCTGCTTTCGCACCTCGTTGACTACCAGCTTCCTCCTTTGAGCTGGGCCTGCCTTGTGCCATTTAGGAGGAGCTAAACTGAGCCCAAAACCCCCTCTTCCATGCTGTACCTGTCCCACCATATCCCCAATTTGAAGGGGAGCCTTTGCATCTTCCACAGATTTCTTTGCTGACCACTTTCTACCAGTTTTTAACACAGGGGCTGCCTCCCTTACACATTCGTTGCGTGACTCTACTAAGGTTATTTCCAGCCTGACCTCGGTGCTTTTAAAGGGTTAGTTCACCCAAAAATGAAAATTAAGTCATTAATTACTCACCCCCATGCTGTTCCAACGCCGTAAGACCTTCGTTCATCTTCGGAACACAAATAAAGATATTTTTGATTGAATCTGAGAGCTGGATCAGTCCTACATAGACTGCCTAAGGGACTGGCTCTTGACGGCCCATAAAGTCATTAAAGAAAAGGTTTAAATATTCCATGTGGCTACAGCGGCTCAATTATAAGTTTATCAAGCGATGAGACTACTTTTTGTGCGAAAAAAACATAAATAACGACTTTATTCCACTATTCCATTACTTCCTTATGGGCGCATGCGCGAGAACTGAGACGAGGACGTTCTCATTCGTCTACTTCTTGTTACCGGCTGCTCACCGCTTAGGAGTTTTACCGCCACCTACCGTATAAAATGATGTTCCATATATAAGGCGCTCCGGATTATAAGGAACACTGTCGTTTTTTGAGAAGATTAAAGGCTTTTAAGTGCACCTTATAGTGCGGAAAATACGCAAATTGAAAAGCGTATGTACAGCGCGCATCTTCCTCTGCTTGTAAACAGAAAGTTTTGTGCTTCCAGCTATATCAGCACATCATCTTATACGGTAGGTGGCGGTAAAACTCCTAAGCGGTGAGCAGCCGGTAACAAGAAGTAGACGAATGAGAACGTCCTCGTCTCAGTTCTCGCGCATGCGCCCATAAGGAAGTAATGGAATAGTGGAATAAAGTTATTTATGTTTTTTTCGCACAAAAAGTAGTCTCGTCGCTTGATAAACTTATAATTGAGCCGCTGTAGGCACATGGAATATTTTAACCCTTTTCTTTAATGACTTTATGGGCCGTCAAGAGCCAGTCCCTTAGGCAGTCTATGTAGGACTGATCCAGCTCTCAGATTCAATCAAAAATGTCTTTATTTGTGTTCCGAAGATGAACGAAGGTCTTACGGCGTTGGAACAGCATGGGGGTGAGTAATTAATGACTTAATTTTCATTTTTGGGTGAACTAACCCTTTAAACTCATTGGTTAAAGCGGAGACGGGCAGCTTGAATATTCCTTTACTACAAAGTCCCACTCTGCTGAGGAACTCCCAACCATTTCCTGATGTATGAACTTATTAACGCTTTCAGCTTATCCACAGTTGTCAAAGAAACCTCGTACACAGTCAATGGCCACAGCAACTTCGGCAGTAGACCAAACTGAAAGCACCAGAGCTTTAGCTTGCCTTCATGCTCTTCAACCCTTCCACTAACTTCTCCCACTCGAACTGTGTCCCTTAGATCCCCATCGTACCATCTCCCAAAACTGTTCACTGGCTTCTCAGAAACTGTTGGTATTGCCTCACCATTAATGAAGAATGTTTTATCTACTACTTTGCCTTTTAATTATAGAGATGCTCCTTGATTTAGAGGGCTTAAAGGGATAGTTCTCTTTGAAATACATTTTTTTATATGTTTTATCTTACCTCAAGGGCATCCAAGATGTAGGAGTCTTTGTTTCCACAGTATTTTCAATTTTGACATTTTTCGGTCAAACCGGTGTTGTCTATCAGTCCTATAATGCAGTTTTAGGGGGTCCACCTCAAAGAGCATGCACAGAGAAGTCCAAATTAAACATGATTTAATGACTCGTAAATGTAAGTACACATTGATGGCTTAAGACACGAAACGAGCGGTTTGTGTGAGAAATCGAACAGTATTTATATCGTTTTTACCTCGTGTAATCACAGTGACGTCCAAGTGATCTGAATCAGTTGTGCATTGTCCAACTGAACCGAACTGAATCAGTTCAATGTTGCGCCGGAAGTGATCGCTTGCGTGTGACGTCACTCAATATTTACACAGAGATTTCGGAAGTTTTACCTTTTACTAAACATATTTAGATGTATCGAAATCGTCTTCCATTGCGGTTTCCCGTATATCTAAATATGTTTAGTGAAAGGTAAAACTTCTGAAATCTCTGTATAAACAAAGAGTGACGTCCGCGCGCAAGCGATCCCTTCCAGCGCATGCGCAGACCGAAGCGCCCGTGCCGTCAGATCATTTTGTCATGGCTGTGATTACAAGAGGTAAAAACGATGCAGGGCTCCAGACTAACTTTTTTCACCTCCGTCCTGGAACCGTCCTGAATGACAATTTGAACCGTCCTAAAGTGAATGTCAACCATCCCAAAATAAAAATGTTGTTTCTGTACCTGCTGTTATCATCCATAGCTGTTAGTTAACTAAAACAATTCAGATGACTATATTGGGTTTAGTTCAACTTTAATGCATTAATTTAGAATTTAGAATTTCTCTAAAATTTCCAAACCTACATACTTGCAGAGAAAAAAAAAATCTATTAAGCAGTTAATATGAATGATTTTAAAGTTTGAACATGCAATACAGATACAGATAAAGATACAAATAAAGAGAAAAGTTTTTGAAGGTCTAACACTATATTCATAGACAGAAACTGAATAAAGTAATCAAATGGAAAATAACACTGGATATTATTTTAGTCCAGAATAAATTAAATAGGCCTACATAGGCCATCAATCCTGATCGCTTTAACTTTAATTCCTTAAACTTGTTGTTTTGACGACAAAATTTGACCGACAGATATATGGTTGCTGTCTCTTTAAGAGCTAGGGCACGGATACTGTGTTCATTATACTGGCATGCGTTTTATGCTTATTAAAGACAAAACCGACTATATTTAGACTATTGTACTCACGAAGACTCACAGTTTTGAGTGTTAAATGCAATATAATCCGTGAAAAATAACTTTTGTTACTGGCCAGCTGTTCTTGAGGCGGATTTTCTATGTATGTGCGCATAGTCATCCCAGAGAGCGCGCGAGCACTGATCAGTTTAAAATCGCCTGAATGTTTAAACTGGTAAGACTTAAAAAGACGTGCAAATGGTAAACTTCATTCACGATGCACTGCTTGCCCGATTGTGTGAGTGAATATTCCGTCATGTCCCACTCCTGAACGTGAGTGTGTATTCTCGCAGCAGCGACTGATGCTTGCCTTCCACAACATTTTGAGAGAAGAGAAGACACGGCACCGCTGAACACTCGCGCTGTTCGTGAAATTGCGTCTGGCATTTTATAATCTTTGTGGATTACGATTGCGGGAATATCCCGCATTATAATTAGGAGACCTGTGGGGAATGATTAGAATTATGCGCAATACCCGCGCCGAAATTCGAGCCCTATAAATTCCCATACAAAATGTCTTTCGTCCTGTAACGTTAGGCGTCCTGGAGAATATTTCTGTTCGTCCTAAACACATTTTTTATCGTCCCCCGTTAGTCTCGAGCCCTGTGAAGTAATTAGTGGTGAAATACTGTTGGTTTTCTCACACAAACCGCTCGTTTCGTGTCTTAGGCCATCAATGTGTACTTACATTTACGAGTCATTAAATCATGTTTAATTTTGACTTCTCTGTGCATGCTTTTTGGTGGACCCCCTTAGCCTCCAGTGTATGACTGATAGACAACAACGGTTTGACTGAAAAATGTCAAAATTGAAAATACTGTGGAAACAAAGACACCTACGTCTTGGATGCCCTTGAGCTAAGCTAAAACATACCAAAAAATTATTTCAAAGTGAACTATCCCTTTAAATTGCATTCATGCCCATTCATTGTTATCGGTTAATTTACCCAATAACCGATTAGTGCGGGCTACTGTTGTAGTCATGGTCGTAATGTCATCCATTTATCCTCTAATTGGTGGTTGTCGTATCCCTGAAGCCGAGCGCTCTCCTCCTACTACCCATCTTGATGCCCTAATGATTACTTCCATTGCCATGGTAAAAGCCATTAGAGAAATGGTGGATCCTGCCACTATTACCACCTCTAGGCATTGCCATGCAGTGCTGAATTCTGGGGTTGAGAAACTAAATTGCAAATCTCCAAAGTAGGCTTTCACTAAATTTGTTATTGACATTGGTACACTGATGCTGCCCAAAGAGGCTCATGTGGCACTGAACCATATGCATTAGCCAAATCCAGGAATGTCATATGGAGCTCCTTCCTTTCCTTTTTAGCTGATTGAATATGTTGCCAGATCACATTGATGTGTTCTAAGCATCCTTGGAAACCTGACCCTGCTTTTTGTATTGAAGTGCTTGTAGCATCTTTTTCTTTCGGTGTAAAGACTCCACCTGCTCTGCGCCATGCTCTAGGCACAACCTGTTTTTCCCATGCCACTTTCATCAATTTCCACAGAATTCGTACAACTCCTGAACTCTTCTTTTACACTCTCTATGGCCTTTCTCACAGCCCACCTCTTTCCACTTAGGTGCACAGTCCTCCATTTGGTATTCTGGTGGGTTGATAGGTGGTATGTCTGATGGAATTGACATAGGCTCATGCCTTTTTGCATCTGTGTGCAATTCCTCCAAATATCTCTCCAGCTCAACCTTAGATGCTTTTAATGTGCCATTCTTTTCACTGGTGAATAACTTATTTACCAATGTGAATGGGTTTTTATAGAAACTAGCTCTCGCACGCTCCTTTTTTTTAGCGTTTCCGTAGGCGCTCAGCTCTGCGCAATGTTGCGAGCTCATCTTTTATGGATTGAGTCCCTCCTTCTGACTTTGTTCTGCTCTTCTCAATTGCTTCCTCAGCTGTCTCCTTTCTCTAATAAATAATTGGTTTTAGTTGAATTTATTTGCACAATATGTATTTATATATGTATACAATGAAAAAATAAATAAAATGCCATTCTTATTAGTGCACGAAGAAGTGGAAAATCTATAATAAAATCTAGAGTGGAAAATCTAAAATAAATAACATAAGATTGCTTTGTGCCCCTTTTAAATGAGCTCTTCATGATGATATGTACTGATAATGATAATTTGGTTTCATCTACGATGGTTCTCCTTTTCTTTTTTGCTTTTAGTTGTATGTCGATCCTCAACAGCACTGAACTCTCTGGCTGGAAGTGTGGGTAAGTTTGAGCCTGATGCAACCTGTCTAAATGAAGTAAATGCAATAATACGCATTATTAGTGGCATTTAAGACATGCATCACTATTATTATTGTTCATTAATCATTAGTACAGTTACTGATTTAAACAAACCCCCTAATCATTCACATTTCCTTCAGAAAGTTTTTGAAATCTTTTTTGTTTTGATAGTCCTGTCAGGATTTTAGGTTTGTAAAATCTTTCACAGGCTCTAACATGTTTTCTTTAAGTTTAATTTGGCTTAGTATTATACGAGCCAATAAATTAGATGCTTAAAAGGTTCAGATAATATTAAACAAGTCACAGCAGTTCCCCTGTGTTGCTCTTTCAGATCGTCACGTTTGTTTTTCAAGTACTGGCACCAGGAGGAGTTGGCCCGTCTTCTGGAGAGACTGGGACGAGCGGCGGTTGTCATTCAGAAGAGTGAGTAGCAATTAAACTAGTTCAAGCCTCTGTATAATTATTGAGGAACTCGCATGAAACCTTTGGCTCCTAGTTTGACTGCTTTATTGCAACCTAAATCACCTCTCAGATAATTATACTAATGAAACGGTGTCATGAGCGCAACTTCAGACATGAACTGCAAGATTCAGATGTGAACTGCGAGATGAACTTTTTCGTGGGGGGTTTTACACTTAAAAAAAAGGTTTCTTGCATCAAAAGTCATAAAACTGCTGTGACTATTATTCATGATATTATTTTCCGTCATCTGATTGATATTGTGAGTTATACAGGCTGTTTTCAGTATTCAGGCCATCCTGATAAAGTCTTGATATTCAAACATGGGTTGTCATACACTTCTTTTTTTTTTTTTTTTAAAGTCTCTTCTACTCACCAAGGCTGCATTTATTTGATCAAAATACAGTTAAAACAGTAATTTTGTGAAATGTTTTTAAATAATTTAAAATAACTGCATTATATTTGTATTTTGATAAGAAATACAGTTAAAACTGTATTATTGTGAAATAGTATTAAATCATTTAAAATTATAGCATTATGTTTATAATTTCTACAAAAGTTACTACTACTAATGTGCTTTTGCAGCGTTGAGCATTGTAGCCAATCACAGACAAGTCAGGTGAACGGAACGGCCAATCAGATGCGTTTAAATGAGTCACTGCGTCGAAAATGTTTAACACAAGCTCACTGAGTTCTACAGTGGTGTGAATAAGTTTTTGCCCCCATGCTAAAGTTGCCTAAAAAGAGGAATAAAAAATCATCTTTTGGATATTGATCTTAATGCCTTAATTAGAAAAATGAGGAAAACTCCAACCTTTAAGGACACAAATTTTCTTTGTGAATGAATAATGTATCATAAATAAATAAATGTTTTTCCTTAAAATACAGGGTGCATAAGTCATTGCCCCCCTATGTTAAATTCCCATAGAGTCAGGCAGATTTTTTTCAGATTTCATGGATCCAGGATAATATGCATCCTGATAAAGTTCCCTTGGCCTTTGGAATTAAAATATCCCCACATCATCACACACCTTCCACCACACCTAGAGATTGGCATGGGGTACTTTCCATAAGATCATCTTTCAATGCAAATCAAACCAGCTATTAGGCTAACTGAAGTAAAACCATGCCAATCTCAAGGCATGGTGAATGGTGTTTGATGATGTGGGGATATTTTAATTCCAAAGGCCAAGGGAACTTTATCAGGATGCATATTATCCTGGATCCATGAAATAACTGGCTTTTAAAAATAAAAATCTGCCTGACTCTATGGGAATTTAACATAGGGGGGCAATGACTTATGCACCCTGTATTTTAAGGAAAAACATTTATTTATTTATGATACATTATTCATTCACAAAGAAAATTTGTGTCCTTAAAGGTTGGAGTTTTCCTCATTTTTCTAATTAAGGCATTAAGATCAATATCCAAAAGATGATTTTTTATTCCTCTTTTTAGGCAACTTTAGCATGGGGGCAAAAACTTATTCACACCACTGTATTAAGCTATTAAACTTGTTTCAGATAAGAGGTTCACTGCAATGGTTTCAGATTATTTGATTCTAAAGAGTTTTCTTTGCCGAACCGGTGGGCTCGCGATTAAATGATTGTCAGTTTCATATTATATACATCTATATATCTTTCTGATTATAATCTATTCACAGAATGAATAAAGGCTTTATTTTTCATGCTGCTAAGAAGACAAGTGCTCACGTTCACACTCCAAAGTTTCAGGAGTTTAGTTTTCATTTAAGTGCAGCAGTAAATCCACTAATTTATTCTTCTGTCTTTGACAGACATAATAAGCAGCTAATATCTCACCGAAAGCTGCAGTTTAAAACATAAGCTCTTTTCTTCTCTTTTATTAGGACTATTATATAAGCTATTTATTCTTTTACTTTGAATTTTGACTAATTTAAAAAGCCTAATAAAGTTAAAAATGTTGTTAATATTTTAATAATGGTCACATTTATAGCTTCAGCTGAAAAATTACACTTTTTTTTACTTTTAGAGCTGGGCTGGGTTTCCCAAAAGCATCGTAAGCTTAAGTTGATTTTAGAGACCATTGGTGGCAATTGTTCTACAATCAACTTAGGCTTACAATGCTTTTGGGAAATGCAGCCCTGTTTGCATCATTGAATCATTTTCCTGTTTTCACTGTAATGGTCCCGAAATTTTCGTATGCGTTTTTCGGTGGCTCTGAATTGTCAAAACAACATTCAAAATGCTTGCTACGGATGCGAAAATTTTATGACGAATGAAAGTTTGTAACAGTTTGTAAACGTGATTGAAAAAACATGAGGTTGTATTTATTTTTTTAACGTGCGAAAATTTCGCCTGTGAATTTCGCACTCAGTGTGTATTGAATATCTGTATCTGTATTGAATAAAGCGCTATGTAAATAAAGGTATAGCAAATCGTAAAGGCTGCAGAGGGACAAACTTAGGAGGACATTTTTTTCTTTTCTTTTTTTCTTGACGTGATATTTTCTAATATAAGGCTAATATTCCAGTATTAAAGGGTTAGTTCACCCCAAAATGGAAACTCAGTCAGTAATTACTCTCCCTTATGTTGTTCAACCCCGTAAGACTTTCATTCATCTTCAGAACACAAATTAAGATATTTCTGATTAATCTGAGAGCTGGATACTCCTCCATAGGCTTCTTAAAGGAGTAGTTCACTTAAAAAAAA